>NW_008589442.1:0-368 GCF_000691845.1 Merops nubicus
GGGGCCTGGGGAGCTGTGGGGAGGGGAGGCCTGGCGTGGGGTGAAGCGGGGTGAGGGGATGCTGCGGGGAGCCCTTTCGCGGGCTGTGGGGCGAGACGTGGTGATGCGAGCCGGGGATGTGGGGCGGGCTTAGGCGAGGGGTAGCGGGTAGAGAACCACCTTCTGGGGCCGCATGGACCTCGAGGGTGCCGGGAGGTGGGGCGTGTGAGTGTTCGGGGGCTTGGGCATAGGGGAGCACGGGCAGGTCTGGACTAGGCTACGGGCAGGTCGAGGTGGGTCAGTGGGACTGGGGCGGGCTGGGGCAGCCCAGGGCGGCGGGAGCGGAGAGGATGTGGGGAAGTGGCGGGGGGGGGCCCGGGGGGGGGGGG
>NW_008589442.1:378-6616 GCF_000691845.1 Merops nubicus
TGGCTGCTTAAATGGGGGTCATGCGAGGTTGTAGGGGTGGGGACCGACGAGGAGTTGCTGAGATAAGGAGCCCAAAGATGGGCAGAAAGTGCTGGTAAACCGAGGGACTGGTGTGAGGCACGTCTTGCAGATCTTGACCTCCCCTTCCACTTTCGCAGTTTTGTTATATGGCTTCCTATTAGTCTTCTATTGAGGGTAGCACTCCTTTCTGATTGTCCTTTGTTTTGACTCACGTGAAGAGAAAGGAGAGGCAACAGGGTTTGGGACTGCATTGTATGGAATATAAACTGAGAGTGGCCTGGCGTGAATTTGTGCTCGGCCATTTTCCTTCATAAAAGCTGTTCTGTGGAGCTTCCTTTTCTGTAGGACTATAGGATGTGCAGTAAGATGTTTCTGTAGTGTTCCTCTTTTTCAAAATGCCCCATTCCTTGTGGAGTCCTGTAAAACTCGAGTAAAGTAAACAAGGAAAAAAATTGTAGCGAAGGTAGACAAGCCATCCTGTCTGGCTGCTCTCCATCAACAACTACTTTCTGTTCTTTCCGTTTTTCTGGCCTACCCTTGCTTTGTGCTCTGAAAAATGTCACTTCTTTTGTCACGCCTGTACTTTTTTTCTGGTTGCACTTGGTGTGCCTCTTGCTGTCCCAGCATTGTTTCTTGGGTTGCTACAAGCTGATTGTGTGTGGCATGTCGTCTGTTTGGAGATGCCGAGAGTAGAAAGATGAAGGGCAAAATGAGTTGTTGAAATTTGCAAACTCAGTGCCTGGTGTGACTTGCAAAGGGAATTGTTTTCTGGAAATTGTTGTTTGGCTTTCAGTGTTACAGGCACTAGTCCTGTGTAGAATGTTGTATCTAATATTTTGTATGATAAATAAAAGTCTGTACCGTGCACTTCATGGGTGGTGGGAAGGGAACTATGGAGACATTTTGGCCAACCTCCTACTAGAAGCTATCCTGTTAGAGGAAGGTGCTTGTGGCTGTGCAAGTTCTGAATATCTTTGAGGGTGATGATGCTATCCTTGCTTTGGGCCCTGCCCAGTGTTTGACCATGGTTTTGGCAAATACTTGCTTCCATGTGCCTTGGCTGGACTTTCTTGTGTTCCAGCTGGTGTCCCTCGTCCTATCTTTCTCCATCTCTTGACAAGAGCCTGGTCCTGCTTGCTCCTGTACACCTCCCATTCCGTAGTTATAGACAGCAGTAACATCTCTCCTGAGCCCTCTATTTTCTGGTCTGACCTAACCCAACCCACCTCTCTGCTTTTCTTTGCATGTCCTGTGCACCGGAAATGACTACTCCATGGCCTCTGCTGGACTCTTTCCTACACGTCACTTGGGCTGTGGAGCCCAAGTTGGACCCAGCTCTCCAGGTGGTGATGCCTTGCTTGAAAGGGTGTGCTCCTGGCTCTTGGGCAACTTGTTGTTTTACTAGGAGCCTTCCTACAGAGGTGCTGTGCTAACAGCCTGTGCCACTGCAGGGAGTTATCGTACCCCAGATGTGGGGCTTTGCTCTAGCCATAGATGAACTTCCAGAGGTTCTTGTCAGCCTATTTTCCAGTTTTCTAGAGTCCCTTGGAATAGCAGACCTGCCCTCCAGTATGTGGTATAGTTTTTCCAAGTTCCCAGACTTTTAGAGAGTATACTCAAGTCCCTATCCAGGCCATTAAAAAACTTCTGATGATCCTCAAAGGATATTGTTAGTAGCCAGCAGCCAGGAGAAGGTTGTAACTGCTGATCGCAATTCTTTGAGCCTGGCATTCCAGTTTTCCTCCCACCTTTATTGTCCGGTTATCCAGGCCACACCTCAGCACTTTGGTTTGAAGGATGCTGTGGGAGACTTAGCATGGCCTCTGACTTGAAATCAAGGTGTTCAACACCGTCTGGTCTCCCCTCAGCTACAGAACCAGGCTTTGTCCTAGAAGGGGAGTTGGGTTAGTCAGATGTGACTTTCCTTTGGCACATCTATTCTGGCTGATCTCAGTCACCTTCTTGTCCTTTCTGCACTTGGAAATGGTGTCTGAAATTTGCTCCGTAACCTTTCAGGGCTGAGGGTAAGGCTGGCTGATAGCCGAGGTTACAGGGCTGTGTTGCGGTAAGCATGGATGAAGTCTGGATTTGCCACGGCACCACGATCAGCACGTGGATGGATGTGGCTGCATGTGCGAGCGCTCTGCTCCACCGGAGCCGGGCACTTTGTGTTACTGAACATTTCCAGCCTCTGGTGCTGGTGTCTCCCACTAACGGTTCTGTGCGCTGAGGGTGCATGTGAACTCCAGGGCAGGATTTAATCCTGAATGGCATTTCTGCATAGTCATTTCATACACTTCCCACTGGAAGACAAACATTTGGCAGACGACCTATTATTCTTCCTATGGCTACCAAATTGTGTTGTATGAACTCCAGAACTAAGAGCTGCCAAAAGCAGCTTGCTTGCTATGGATCAATAACATTTCTAGAAGTTTATGTTGACTTGGACGGGTTGGTCATCACTTTGAGCATGATCATATAGCACTGTGAGTGTTTGTTTTCAGAAACCAGAAGACAGATTGTACTACTTTGATAAAAACTGATCTTAAGTGCACAGTTGACAGCTCTTCCAGAAGACAGGAAGTGTCTTGCCTTCTGTTAAATGTTGATGTGCAGTTCCTGGATAGAGGAGCTGAGGAGCCTGCACCGCAGGCGCCAAAGGTAGCATGCAAGGCTTCTCCTCGGCCTTGTGTAGTAGAGTGCGCATGCTGAGGGCAACATTAAGAGTAGCCATGTGAATGGCTGTAAAACTATGGGTAAGCTGACTGGTAGCTTCAAGTTGCGTAGAGAAGGCAGCTGGTTCTCCTGGTTCCTGTCAGGTTTCTACTGGTACGTTTCTGATGGGGAGGGGTTGGTTTCCATTACAAATGGAGCTCTCATAAGCTAGCATGGTTCACAAGGGATGTGAAACTTTTCAAATGGGTAGGGAAGATGCCAGTGTATCAAATTCCAAAATGAAGTATGGGATCTTACTCATCCAGAAGGAAATCCTGGAATTGCCTGCCTCCAGTATAGCAGAAGTGAGGATTTTCTTAACAGCTGCCTTACGGCCACAAAATGAATGGCAGCATGAGGAGAGTGGGCTGCTTATGCTTGGAAGGAGTCGTGGTGGGCTGGCCTCCCACTTCACAGAGCGGACTGGCAGTCTGCACGATCACAGACCGCATGGGAATGTTGGATAAGCACCAGATCTGAGAAGCTTGGGACCTCTGAGCTGGAATTTGGGGCCTCTGATGAAAAAATGCATGTGGGAGAGAGATGTTCATTGTTCTAGCTAGTGCCAGGCTCTGCTTTCAGACGAGTGCTGTGTCAGCTGCCTGGAAGAGAACAGGTCATCTCGGTATCAAGAGACTTTCCAACAGCTATTCTGTCTCCACCTTCTCTGGGAGAGCTTAACTGTTGTGCGACAAGTATTTCTTCAGTGGCAGTAATTGATGGAGCCCCATTGCAGGTTTATGCCCTTGTTGCATTCCCTTGATGCACTGAAACAACGATTTTTGCATTTCCATCTTACACCGATATGAATAACTTAAAGTTTTCCACCTTCCGTCCTCCTTATTCTTTGCTTTTTCCTGTATTATTTTTACTCTGCATCAGCTACCCGATCTGGTTCACTGTGGGACTGTGAACAGCTGAATGGGCTCAGTGGGAGGGCTGGGAACAAGGGGATGGGGAAAGAAAGGAGAGGAAGGATGGAGAGAAGAACTATTAAAGCCAGTACTTTTGCTGAGACAAATGTCAGTGTTTGCTTTTAGATTAAAAGCTTTTTATATTCTCAACTCTTAAGAGTTACCCTTTTGTTTGGGAGTGTACTCAGCTACAAAATTACCACTGCTTTTGAGTCTGTGGTACTTCTAAGATGTGTTTAAATGGCATGGGAAGATATGATCACAAGCACATACGTTCAAGCCGTATCTCACATGATTAAAGTAAGTGAAGTTGTGACCCACAGCGCCTGGCACGGGCACCTAAGGTTGCCGGCAGCTTTATTCCAGTGTGCTGGAGGCTGAAGCTCCACGACCTCCTGGGTGGTTGTTCTTGCTTGTTAGACTAGACCTGGTATCGGTATGGCTGTCTGTGCTGTGGTCACGCTTCTCATTTCAGTGTGGCCATCCCCAAAGTTTTTAAGAGTGGCAGCATGACATCATCTGTCTGTTATTTCAGGGTGTTATTAAAGCGTGGCTGGGGACCGTGGTATGACCTGCACCCCATCCTGTTACATAGCCGCGTTTGGCATCCAGACTCTACTGGCAGCATGCAACTCCTGACATCCGTACTGCTGCCAAGGAGCTGAGAGCAGATGAGTCCAGTGGTCCTCTTGACATCACAGTGATGTCAGTGTTAATTTTCTGTTCTTTTTCTGGTTAGGGATTGAGGTACAGAGCTGTTAGGGAAGCTTGTACAGAAGCATGTTGTTGAGTCCAGATCTGGAGCATGTAGTTCAGACAATTTAACTGTGGGGGCATACGTAAACCCTGTCCTGTCTACTTGCTTTGTTATCAGTATGTACGTATTTTGGGTTACCGGAGGGTTTAATGTAGGATATTTTTGCTTTGGTTGCTCTTGTTGGTTGGTTTGTTTTTCTTGATTAACTTTCAGCTGGAGTATGTTAAGGTAACTTGAGCTGAGGGTGGGTTTAGTGGAGAGAGGTATTAAATAACCAGTAAAGACAGTAAAAATGAGTTTATTCTTGCAACTTACTAATGGGTTTCTGCAGTTGTTTGCCCTGATAAATACAGGATGGCTTCTAGCTTATCACCTTCCAGCAACAGCTAGGCAGTGGGGTTCTTTGTCTTCTCCTTTCATTGTTTGTAGATACACAAGTTTATCTTCTTGTGTTTCACAGTCTTCCTTTCCTTCCTCCCTCTCCCGTATCGGGCTGCTTCAGCGTTCATTAGGACACGTTGTCTGGTGGGTGAGGAGTGCCTTGGCAGCCAGCTTAGGTGTGTTTGGAGACTAGACCTATAACAGTTGTGTCAATACACACTTTATGGATTTGTAATGGCTGTAAAAAGGGAGTGAAAGCACTAAGCTTGCTTCTGCCCAAGGGAGAGAATGTGGCTTCTCCCCTCCTTGTCCCCAGCAGGGCGGTGCTCAGCTGCCTCTTCTCATTCTTCTTGGCCACCTCTTTCGCCAGGTTGGTGTCACTGGCCGGTTAGAAAGGCAACACGGCAACAGAGGCAGTTTTCTGCCTGGTTTAGGGAGTTGCCCAGACTGGTGTGTGGGAGGTTGTGCCAGGGTGGCTGGCTGGGAGGTCTGGGCTGGCCATGGTTTGGTGGGCAGCAGGGCCCACCTGCTGCTTTACTCCTGGGAGCCCCTTGTATTGTTTCTGTGTTTTGCCTTCCAGTGATGGTGAATGGAAGACTTGATAAGAAATTGTGGAAAAGGAACTTTTAAACTCTTTAAGTGTCTCCTGTTGTTGAACAAAATTGTTGATTGAATCTGAGATTTTCCTTTCACTTGCATCTGGTTATTGTTTTTCAAGCAACTCTAGATGTTTAAACATCCGAACTTTAAGTAAGTAAAGGATCATAGAATCCTTTAGGTTGGAAGGGACCTCCAAGATCATCAAATCCAACCATTGAGCCATTAGGGCTCTAAAGTCCTCTGCTAAAACAGATCAGAATCTGTCAGGGTTGGAAGGGACCACACTGAATCTCTCCTTGGTAGGACAAGAAGAGAGTATGGTAGTTGCTGTTACTGTTTTCACTTCAATTTATGAACTACTCCTGGGCAGTTTGGGGTGACTTGAAAGCATAGGTATGAACTATTGGAAGTCAGTTCCTCGTAGTTCTGCACATCTTACAGCACCAAGTAATCTGTTAAGTCTGTGCTATCTCTGCACCAAGTAAGGAGTTTTTACACTATCTTATTACTTTGCAAAAACATTATATTTCTTTTTTAAATCCCCAAACAGGTGACTGACCAAGCTCTTCAGCTGCTTTGTCTGAGTTTCCTGTGAGGTTTAGGTAACTGGAACTGTCAGGAAAGTTGCTCTTCTAAGATCCTCCCATACTTGGTGTTTAGTATCTTGCAGGTCACTGCTGTAGATGTAATATACAAAGAGCCCCTGCTTCAAAGTATTTTTTTAAGTCTGATATGATTCCTCCTCTCCTCTTTACTTGAAAAACAAATTTGGTCTGTTGAACTGTTGTTAACAAGAACTAATGAGTTTCTGCTGTAATTATTTAATCTGTAAGAAGGCATTCAGTAGGGA
>NW_008589442.1:6647-45368 GCF_000691845.1 Merops nubicus
AATTTTTCACATTAAAAAAGACAGAACCTTCTTTTAAAAGGAACTTTGTTATGCGACAGTTCAAAGGGAGTTGAACCCTGGTGCTTAGATGAATAATTTATTTTCCATTGCAGATGTCAGGTTTCTCATGTCCAGTAGGATTTGGGATACAGCTGTTTCTGGAGGTTAACACATTGTGAGATCCTCAGAATAGGTGCTGGATATTCAAACATAACAAAATTTAAGCTTTGAATATACCTGGAAATCTTTTTATATTCATATATTCCACAATTTTTCTTTAAATATACAGTAAAGCCTAAGATTCAACTTGAGGAAGAAAGTGTTCTTTTTTGGGAGCTTCAGGAAACACCTTCTCCCTCATGCTGCTCCTGCACATCTGTCTTTTCTGGAAAATTCTTAGTGGATTAAACACTATTTAATGCCTGAAGACTCATGGTAACCATTCTTAGTGATGAATTCAGCCCCTAAAGATGATAGCCTGTGTACTTACGATTTACTTGCTTGCTTCACAAAAAAAAAAAAAAAAAAAAAAAAAATTGAAATTTCGGCCTGACTTCTGTGAAAAATTTTGTTTACTTGTAAACTCTGATGGTTGGATAAAACCTAGGCCTGACTGAACAGGGGTGAAACTTTCAGGCTACGTAGCCCAGCCCAGAAGGAACCATGCACAAGGTCTCCTTTTCTAGCTGTTTGGCTGGAACATCCTTGGGAAGGAGGAGTGTTCCTGAGTTAACTTTTATTTGACTTTGATCAGTGAAGTAAAGCAAAGAAATTAGTTGGCAGCTTTAAAGTGAATTTTCAAGTGAAAGAAACAATTCAGGCTTCTCCCTTTCTTCTATACTACACGTGTGTTACAAGCTGTTTAGTCTCTGTGGCGCCTGGGATTTCACAGCTCTGGTTCTGCGCAGTGCCAGATGCCCAATCATGAGCTGTGTCAGATGTGGCCCGTGGTAATGTTTCTGTTAAATTGCACGTGATGTGCTCCGGTTAATTCAGGGACTTTATGCTTTTATGCAAGATGTAGGAGGACAGACGATACTTGATCAAGGATAAAGTTAGTGTGGTGTGAGCAGATGATTCCTGATTTAGCACAGAGCTTGTCCTTACAGAGTTAAGTTGTCAACATCTGTGCAAATTTGAATCGGCCAAGTGAAACAGTTTCTGTGGATGGTTCTTTTGGTAGTGGTGTGGATTTAAGCAGTGCCTGCTCACCGACACTTGTTACTGTCCTCATGTTGCTTCTTAAGCTGGGCTTACAGAGCTCAGTGTGGCCATGCAACAAAGCAGATCAGGGAATTAGTTTGGTTGGGGGACAGTTTTTTGACCCGTGTGAGTTCCTAACCAAGTTTACCATGTATGTGCCTGCATCCTCCCATGAAAGGAGAAGCTGTCACAGCTTGAGGGGGCGGTATGAGAGGACGGGGGATGAATCAGCTTCACTGGCACTCATGTTTGAAGAAAATTCTGCAAAACTACAGCAGGAGTTTATACTTCATCTGTGTTTTACATTGTGAAGCTGTGATGGTTTTGATCTGGCACTGAAACCCCTACTCCTGGACTTAATATGCTATCATACCATGGCCTAAGCAGTTAATTCAGGTTGACTGAAGTCGAACATTGTTTTTAATCAAACCTAAACAAAAAATCACTACTTTTGTTGTTGCTTTGTTTCTTGAGGGTGGTACAAATTTGGTGTCAGAGTATTTCAGAGGTTCTTGTTTTGCTACTCTTGGGATACGTGCAAGGAGCATGAAGCTGATTTCTTGTCATCCTCTGCTCTGCCTAGCTATCTTTTGGAAATGTTTTTTGAATCTGTCCTGAGCAAGGAGAATTGCAATGGAATAGGCTGTTCTCTTTGCTGCTAGAGAAGATTGTTAGGGCACAATTTGAGGATACTCCTCTCCCAGGCCATCCCAAACACTCCACCATGATTTGAGGAGTTTTCTTCCTAGTTTCATCAGCTGTTCAAGTGTTTCTCTGACTCTTCTGTAAATTAGATCAACTTAGTTTCTTCCCTTACAACTCACCTTTGGGCAAGGCTTTTTCTTCTTCTAAGGCTGGACTATTTCCATCGGCTGGTTGATGATATTGGCCCAGAAAGAAATGACTGAGATTGCATGAGTGAAATGACGTAGACTCGCCATTTTGCTACTGCAGAAAATGTTTGTATAGCTATGTCCCTGGGAACTGAAGTGTCAGCAGAGGTAAGACAGAACAGGCTTTGTGACTAGATGACTTTGAATCATGCTTAAATATATGGTGTAAAACAGGAGGAAAACAGGAGTATTTAGTGTATGCTTGTCCAGCAGGAAGCTGGAGGGACCTGACTTAGTGAACCTAAAGGGTCAGTGCTGCATGCAAATGTGCCTCAGTTATAGCTGGGATACTGGGAGTGGATTAATGGAAATGAGTTTCCTTGTACTGCCATATAATTGATTTCTAGCAGCAGAACTGCCTCTTTATCCTTAGGGTAGTACTTTGGAAGCTTAATTTTATTTCCAGGATTCTCACAAATTCTCTGTTCAGGTCTTGTTTGTACACAGTTTCCCTACCTTACTTTTAGGCAGGCATCCGTGGTAGCAGTTATTTCAAAAGAGGAATGACCTGCAAAGTACCACTGAGGCCTGTAGCCTCTTTTTTACTAGTACCAGCAGATTGCTCTCCTTTGTTGTATTTTTTCTCCCCACAAATCTTCTGCACGCTGAAAACAGCCAACAGTGCTATGACAGAAATAACGACATCGGCTTGTATCTAAAATGTGTGTTCTTCCTCTTCTGCTCCCACTCCTTTGGGATTTTGCACTTCTACTGGGAAATGTACAGTATGAACTCTGCGCTTTGTCCAGCGTCATGATCTTGCGTTGCTGGACTGTTGCTGCTGGGAGGAACACCTGCCACCTTCCCTGGCACAGAGGGGGTGAGCCTTTGGGAGTGCACGTGGTCATAATGGATCAGATCCGAGGTTAATCGAGCCCAAGACCTGCCTGGAACGGTGCTGACGGTAGCGATGTTGGGAGGTGTATAAGAAAGGAGCTGCTTCTCATGCCCCAAAACACTGTGGAACCTCCAGTGATTTGCTTTGAAATCTAGTCTATTAATTGTTTCTGAAATGGGAACCATTTCATGTCTCTGTCTGTCTACCTTTCTCACTTTCTCTTGTAGTTTTATAATCTCTGTTTTCAAGATAGGGAACAGTGATCAGAACTTAATTATCTTTGAGACTTCCATCCCTCTGTGAAATACTTGAAATCAAACAAAGAGTTAGGAGTTAATAGGGAAGAACAAATGCATGGATAATGGAGTTGCATAAAGCATGTTTCACTGAGAATCAGGCAAAAAAACGATATAAGGTAGCTGTACAGGAATATTCCCACACCCCCTCTCCACCTTGACATTCTAGAAAACAAAGAACAGAAGACCTTTCGGAAGTTCCAAATCCTGTAATGTTTCAGAGTTTAAACTGGATCAAGAAACCATCAGTTTTCCAAGCAACAATCATGTCGTTAACTTTTGTTTTGTTTTGTGTGGGTTTTGTTTGTTTCTTCTTTTTCCATCCAGAAAAGGAGAGAATATTTCTTAGCTTGAGTAGAGTTCTGGGTGGTAGATATTTGAGTTTTTGTCTGTAACCATTACAGGTCCTTCAGAGGTTTGGTTTGGGGTTTATTTTGTAGCTTTCTGTAGTATCTCTGTACACAAGAAGAGCTTACACTGATAGAAGCTTGGTTTAGGGTTTTTTATAGGTGTCTGTATAATCCATAGTACTGTTACATGGACCTTGCTATGAATTGCTTCTACTTTAGGGTTATGGTTTGAGGATTTTTGGAGGCAAGTCAGAAAACTGATTATCAGCTTCTATCCATTGTTGTACAGGTGTGTTGTTTCTTGGGGACTTGGCAAAAAAAAGTACATGGGTTTTTCACTTTTGTGTTCAGGAGCTTACCTCTTATTTTTCTTCTCACTGCAGGGGGGCTGGAGTGGCATCTTGTTCTATATTTTATTATTGAAAATAAGTGTAGAAGCTGGTATGAAACTGAGAACATGGACTTCTGCCATGTGTTTTGAATACACGAAGCTGAACTTCCTTTAGTGCAAAGCAATCTTGAGCAGCACTTCTGCATGTGTGTGTGTGTAGATGCATGCTTGGAATTTGATTGTAGTTATAGAGGTTTTAATTTATTAAATGAAACTCAGTTGCCCTTTCCTTGCATGGATGCAGATTCTTCACTTTACAGCTCCAGGAGTCTTTCAAATCATGGTGTTTTTCTTGGAGGAGTGGAAAGGGGAAGTTGAGCTAAACATACTGCGTATCCTTATATGTATACATCTGTAAATTCATTTTTTAGAGGTTTCACAGTATATTATATAAGCTGATAGAATCTGGAGAGGCTATGTTGTTGCTCACCACTAAAGTGCTTGGCACATTGCTGTTACGATGGTGTGTTTGGTTTTTTAATATCTAGGCTGTATTTGTTTCTTTAAGCATCTAGGCTGTTCTGGGTACATCCCCATAGGCTCAGGATTGTACACCATCTGCACTCCCTCCAGGCAGCTAACTTTCCGTTGTAAGGGCTGGTCTTGTTGGAGAAACAAACATTTTACATAATTACGAAACAGCATTATAAATTAAGATTTTCTATACGTATAATTTCAGTGTGTAATTAACTAGATATAACTGCTGTTTTAGAGGGAGTGCTCGTACAACTCTCTACATAGGCTAACTCAAAACCATCTGAACCTGGAAAGCTATGGGAAGTAGCAGGGGAGTCATGTAGAAACTCCCAGTGAAGACTATTTTAACTGCCAGGATGAAGTAAGAAACTGCAAAGGGAAGGGTAGGGCTCCATCAGTTCCTTTAAGAGTGTTTTCTGGCTCCAGTCTGGGGAGCTGCAAGTACATCAGGAGAATCTGGCTGTGAATTGCTTTGCTTGTGCATGGAGCCATCCCACCCTTGTTGAATGGAGTTTGCAGTGTCTGTAGACCTGATGGTGACCTAAAACACTTGACCAGCTGCCAGAGCCTGCTGTGTCCTGTGACCAGAAGCTGTTTAGGATGGCAGCCTTTCTTGCTGAAGGAAGCTTTGTCTGGTTTTTACCTGACTTGGGACTGTTTTCACTGTGTGGTTAGAGACAGAGTACTTGCTGTTCTGGAGGGATATGTACGCACCAAGTTGGGCTGTCATTGCAAATTTATATCTAGGAAGTTTACTGCAGGCTTGGGGCTTGAGGAAGTGGTGCAGTGGTGTGTTAATCTTGATCCACTGGCGAAAACCAGGCTTTCTGCTTTAGCAGTGAGAACTTGTCGCTTAGGTCATTTTCCCCTGTTTTGTTATGGCTAAGCCTTTTTATTGAGACCAGGCAGCTAATCTCAGGGGCATGTTGTGAGCAGTGAATTCTTACAAGCATAGTCCCTTTTGAGATGTTAAGATTTCAGTTAAGGGTTGTTTTTTCTGTATCCTTATAAACCTTTTGACTTAGTCACTTTGCTCAGAAGAACAAAGCTAGCTTGGTTTAGCTGGGGTAACTCAATCTATCCTTAAAAAATTTAGTGATGGTTTGTTGTTAACTGTATGGAATGGGGATTTTTGCACGAGATGGTTCTTGCTTTTGCTGTGTTCCTCACTTAGATGGCTGTAGGTGTTTCAGATGTTTGTGTGCTTGGGTTGTTGCTCCATTTCCACTCCTTTTTTAAGGAGTTGAGTTCTAGCAGTGGTGTTGCCCATAGCACAGCAGCGGAGGACAAGGCATTGTGTATCCTGTGTGGGCAGTAGCCACCAATGCTGCTGTCCAGTAAACATGAATTGAACTTGTGGACAGGTTATCTTTAATACCTTTGTTGATCTGTGAAAGACACTGATTGTAAATACCTGGTTTGTGTGTACTGCTAGGGGTATTTGGCCTAATGAATCTTTCAGCAACAGAAACAACTGTTTCAGTTTTGCATTTCTGGTAATGAAAATACTATGCTCATAAGGCTTTCTCCGTTGAAGCTGTTCTGTAACTGTACATTTCATCAGGTGACAGCTGCTGTGAGATTTGCTGGTTTTTGAACAGCCTGAAGGCAATGGGACCTGGTCTCTGTCAGGTGAGATTGCTTGACTTGTAGGCTGAAAGCAGTGTAACCTCTCCAGCTGCTTCTTTCACAAGAACATAGTCCAGGAGGGATTGTATTATACAAAATGTAAAGTGATTGACAGTTACAGGACCAAACTGCTGAATAATTTGAAAACTAGAGCTTACTGGAAGAAACTGGCCCGAAGTTGATGTGGAAACCTAGTGTATGAGGAGACATATAGTTCCTGTAATAAAAGTCATAAAATAGGCAGGTCATCTTAAGTTTATGCACTTTCTTGACTCATCTTTAATTCAGGGCAGCAGCTTTGTAGATTGGACAAAGGAAGTATCTGCAACTGTGAAGTTACTTGTTTATCACATCTGGAAATGCACATTGTTCCCAACACTGGTAGTGAGTATGGGAATAGGAGGCTTCAGCCTCCCTCATGTCCTGAATGTATCTGTAGGCTGATGCAGTACACAGGGTGTAAGACTTTCTGGAGGTAAGGTAGGTAACATTCATCAAGGTCAGTCCTCAGTAAGCACTAGTTGCTTGAAAAGCAGTCTGAGTTGGGAAGGATGAAAATACCTTTGGGCATTTTTGCAACTTGATCACCTGAAAGCCCATAAGGTTTTTAGGTAGCTCAGACATGCCTGATCTTATAAATATATGACCTCAAGATGTTGTCTGTTGTTTCTTTTGTGGAACCCCTTTCTGATTTTCTTTTTCATGGACCAATGTAGACTTTACAGCTGACATGAAGAGGGCAGAGAGGGAAACTACTTTGCAATTATGTCTTAAAAGCATGAGAGCAAAAAGAAAGTCTATTGTGTTTATTGCTAGTTGAGAACAATTATTTTTACTGCCTTTGTGGAAATTTTCCATCTTCTGTGGTTTGTAGGCTGTCATTCTAGTTTTAGCTGCTGTACTGTTGCAAGTATGCCTGTATCTGTGTTACAACAGTTCAGTACCTGTGTAGTGTAGCATTGCTTTCTAGTAAATGGTGTGTATTCTTAGGTTCAGAAAAAAAATGTTGTAGGATAGGAAGGCTTTTTGGCTAGATTCACATATGTGGATACTTTTGCTCTATAAGGAAGAGGAAGAAATAAATCTTGAGTTTGAGTCAGAAGGTGGTGATATGCATGATGGTCCTTACTGTCTTGTGGTGTTGCCGTACTAGTCAGTTGTTGCTTTAGCCTGATCACAGGGAATCCTGTAATGGGCACAATGAGTGATGGTGTTAATTACCATCATGATGTGGATGCATGGCTGATAAATTTAGCGACTGAGTTTAAGCTGCAGGCTGTTGTGAGGGTATGGGATTGAGTCTCCAACCTTCATTCAGGTGGCTGAGTCGTAGGGGCTGAGCTTTGTGCTGCTGTTAGGGAGATGTGCTGTTCTTGTGGGGTGCAGAGCAGAAAGGCTAGCCCTTTTCCTCAGACGTCTGCATCTGAAAGCCAGTAAATTAGCACGGACAGACACTGTTGTGTTTGAAGATCTTAACTTGGTTTTGCTTGCTGTCTGGCTCTGCTTTTCTGTGCTTAGCCTTTTTGTTTTGTTTTACTGTACTCCTTCCTTCCTGTTCTGCGGTAGGAGCTGAGATGCATATCTTCCTGTTGCTTAGAGATTCGTTAATTTTGTCTCTTTCCCCATCCCCTCCTTCAGCCCAGGGCAGAGAGTAGTGGTTGTGCACCTACAGGATGTCTCCCATCATGTCTCCCATCAGCTGGATTGTTAGGAGCCTGTAGAGGCTTTCGGTTATCCGCTGTGTAGCTGCCGTCCTGAAAGCAAACTGGGAATGGTATTAGTTGGGTAGGCAGTATGAGAAGGTTCCACTTCCACGGCACGACCTGAAGATGAAAGGAAATGCTGCTTAAGGAAAAGGAGGTGTCTTGGAGCGTAGGGGTCAGTGGAGCGTGGTGCTCAGGAAACCAGCCTTTGTGGGTGTTACTGCTTGTGGCACAACTTTACAATGCTCTCACCTGCTAAAGCATCAGCTTGGAGAGTGGTTTGTTGAACTTAAAGTTTCCTTGTAGTAAGTGTGGAACAGTGAGCAACTCGAGCATTTCTCTGTGCAGGATAGCATTTGAATTTTAGTTTAAGTATTTAAAACCTCCATGAAAAATGCAAATTACTACCCTCTGATTTGCTCACATTCTGTTATGTGATTTGTAGTGTGCTCTGTATTACTTGCAGAAAGGAAAAAGCCCTTTTTCAGGTAATTTGAATAATGGGAAATAGGTCTCCATTAGTTGCATAGCTACTGGAGAAATGCTTAACATAGTTGTGGGATTAGTCTAAAACATGGATGAGGTGTACTGGCTTGTGCATTGTGATGTGATGAAGTCATCAAGCACTGGTCTAAGTATCCCTCTCTGCAGCGTGGTGTCAGCTCTTGAAGAATCCCATGGGACAGCTTTGTTTCTGCCTTTCTGCCAGTGGTGTGCACTTGGCTGCTGTTTTGTGTGAGGTTCATTTGCAGCAGTGTTTTTGCTGTGGGTTTGGGGATGTTCATTCTGCTGAGCAAAACAGTTGTTTTGGGTGAGTTTATTATTCACAGCTGTTGGATACCACCGTGAGCTACTCTTTGGTAAACCGTTCGTCTGGGATAAATTTTAAGTCCATGCCTGATTTTACATCCGATAAACTGTAGTTACATGAAAATGTGAGTTAATGTTCACTTGAGGTAGAAAACCTGTCTATGAGAAAATCTAAGATTTTTGCATCAAGTTCAGCCAGCTTACCTGAAGTGCAGGGTAGCTGGTCATCTTGAGTGTAATGAGAGAGGTGGAGGGAGAGGACTTATTCTTTCTTCATGTGAGGAATCCTTGAGGCAAGAGGTGGCTGGTGAGCTCAGGGGCCCCTCGAAGCTTCCACATCCTCCACTGCAGTGTCCTTGTAGGGCATGAGTGGTTCTGCTGTGGGAGAAAAGATTTCTCTTTACTCTGCTCATCTGTAAATTGCTTAATGCCTGTCATGGTTATTTCAGTCAGCAGTTGTTATTGCTGAAGCTGCCAAATATCTGTTTGGTTTTGTGACTTCTGGTAGAGTTGGTCATAGTAATGTTGAGCCTGTTGTTTCCCATTTGATGTGCTGCATAGAGCAGGTGCTTGGGAGTGGAAATTTAGGACCTGGTTACTTGGTGTTTTAACTGTTTCTGGGAACTTTTTCTACAAACAAGATGTTCAGTTCCTTAGATGAGATCATTCTCCAGTGTAAAGCTTTCAGAGAAGTGACACTCAAGAGGAACCACCTCTTGTAGTTGGGAAGAAAATTTTGGAGTCCCTCGATCTGTGGTGTGTGCATGAAGATAGCTGATGATCAGTTCAAGAGGTCTGGACCACAGAAGGCACAAAAGCATTTTTAAAAAATGGTGTATTATTTCTATGCTTTATTGGCCCTAGTTACACTATGTGTGGTTAGGTAACCCAAGAAGTGCATTGTTGGAGTATTGGCATTGCAGCCTCCTCTCTCATCACCTCAGCCAAGACTGCTGAGACTTCATTGTCAAGGTGTCTGCAACTCATGGCATGTGACACAATTTTTTTAAAGAGGAGTTTAGAAACCGGTTTTTATTTTTTATTTATTGTCACTCTTGGGATTGTAACCCTTGGGGATCCTGATTTGTGACAGCTCTCCTAAGGCAGCCCAGCTCTGTTGAAGGGACACGAGGGGACTTGGGTTTGCAGGTAGGGCAAGCTGTGGCTTGCACCCAGCACTCCGTGCTCTCGAGTCTCGTGTAGCTTGGCCTGTAACCTCCAGGGAGACCTACGGCTAACCTCAGCGCTGAGGAGGAGTTGGAAAGAATCGGTGTCCAGAGCTTGAGGAGTACGATGCGGGAAGTTAGAAGGGCTGCTGTAGGGCGTGAGGGGTGAATGCTCTGTTGTCTTCCTGGCCACCCTGGAGATAAGAGTGGAATCGTTAACTCTCACGGTTCAGCTTTTCAAGAGCAGAGGCCCTTGGGGCGTTTTCCTTCCTCTGGTGTGGGGAGGAGGCAACAGTATCTCTGGTGATGCCCTTTTAAGGACCATTTCGGGGAGATTGAGACTAACAGCGTCAGTAGTTGTCTCCATTTACAAAAGGCTCCAACTGCCAAACACCAATTCATCGGTGGAGCACCATGCTAATGCCTTCAGTGTGGGGAGTCATGGCTGGGGGCTGTGAATGTGCTCCAAACACAATTGAGCTGGGAAGTCGTCTTGAATTTAGTAGGTAGCCTTGGAAGGAATGGTTTCAAATCTACATGCCAGGTCAGCACTCAGGGATGGGTGGCTGTGCAGGCAGGCGAATTCAGCCCTTTTTACCTCAGTTTTAAGGCCTAGGGTTTGGCTTCTGGACTATTGGGAGATAAAAGCCAAGGCCATTCAGGACTCTTGAGCTGTTTCCTTACCTGGACAAAGGGATTGTTTAAGGTTGGAGCTCAGTAATACAGAAAAATTTATATAGGACTCCTTGATGCTCCTCTGATTTTTTGGAAGACACTACTTTGGTTAAAGAACTAATTTTCTTCCTGTAAACTTAAGATGTTTGTCCTGCTTGAAAATATGAGCCTTATTGACTTGTTTGGTTCACTGCATGGAGTTTTGTTGAGGTTATTCTAGGATAATATAGGTGTAAAAGACCAGGAAGTCCAGAAGAAGATAAGCAAGCAAGAAAGAAATAAACTATGCTAAGTAAATGGAGAGTAGGTGTAAGTTGAGCTGGAGGGGAAGAGGAAAGATTGCATATTGCCAGTGAGAGGTGGCTGGATTTTGATAAGAGGAAGCAAGTGAAGACAACAGTGTGATCAAAGTGGAAATAATCTCATCAGAGAGAGAAGGAAGATCATATGCTTTTCATTCCAGACTGACAGTAGAGCTCCTTCACCCCCACAAGTGCGTTTATTGCCTTCAGATTACATTAATACATTTTCCTTATGCCAGCATAGATTTTGTATTTCATCACTTAAAATCGTGGATTTCGTAGGAACGTTTCAAGTACTGCCTGTGCTAAGAAATTAATTCGGTGTGGTGTTTCTAACAAGTATGCATGTGAGGTTTTGGTTCGATTTTTAGCACATAATTTTTTAAAGTCTTTTTTTTTTTTTCTTTTTGTCAGATTACGTCTACTTTGAAAATTCTTCAAGTAACCCGTATTTGATACGAAGAATAGAAGAGCTCAATAAGGTAAACAAAATTTTCCATCCTCTTTGAAGTTAATTGAATTTATGATGTTTGATTTGATTGCAATCAAAACAATGCTTTAGCAGTGCTCTGGTCATTAGAAGCTTAAAAATACTTTTGTTCCGTTAATTTTCTGGAATGCTTTGAGACCTGCTAGATTGTTCTTTGGTATGAAGTGACCTCGTGTCAGTGGCAGCTCATTCTCAAGGTGATTATGGCCGATTGTAGGGCAGTACTCAGTTCAGTGCCAGGATCACAGGGTATGAAGCTAATATAACCCTTTGCCTAGAGGATGGAAAGCTTTGTAATTTGATCTTTCTTGGGGGAGACTTGCTCAACAGGAAGGTTTGGAGCTATTACCTGTTTCCTCAGACTTTGTCTTTGCTGCTTGTTCTTTGGCCAGTGTTTTATTTCTCTTGCTAAATTTCCCTTTCATTGTATCTAAACGGGAAGCGTGATAGCTTGTATGTGGGAAGCCCGCTGAAGTCCTCAATGATGAAATTTTATCCAGTTGAGGAGAGAAGACTGTTCTGAAGCCGTTAGCTGTGTCCCAGACATTCCACTTTATCAGGTTTAATACCAGCATGTCCATTGCAGCCTTACAGAAGGAATGTAACATTGCTGGGCTGGATTTCCGTTTAAATTAATGGGCTGAAATTTTTTTTTTTTCAGCCACCACTGATGGAAAAACGTGTCTTTCTGCAACAGTTACTTGGAAGAGAAAATGTTTCAATATAATGACAAAAAACCTGAATGCTGGGGCTTTCAAGTTGAAATGAATCGTTTATCTTGTGTTGTCTTTTTCTACTGAGTACAAATGAAGCCTATTGAATGAAATAGATAATTCTGCATTGTAGCCGTCTGTGTTTTAACAACATGGCTCCTGTCTTAGTATTTTAGTTCCTCAAAATTTAAAAGCTCTGAGTTATTTAACAGGAAAGGACAGAAGTCCTACAGGCTTTGTACCAAAAATTAGTGGGCTGCAAGGGGAAATATTTATGCATGTATGTATACCCTGATTTTTTTTTCCTTTGTGTTAGGAGAACTGGTATTATAAGAGATGGAACTTTCCTCCATTCTTGTCTTAGCAACAAGCATGTATATCGGTTTTAATTTTGTTTCCTTGTGGATCAATTGCGGGTCCATTACCTTTGGAGACTTCCCACAGGGGAATTTGTATCTTAGTCTTCTAGTTTCTTAAACTGTGGTGCCATCATTATGGTTTTCAAGGACTCCTTGGTAGTGGGATACAATTCCTTTAACTTAAATTTTCTTTATTGATTTTAGAGATGGTAGACTGGCCAGGGCTGTTACAAACCCATAGATGTATTTCCCCTAGAGTTTATATACAGCCAGTTTCACAAATTGGTAGGTGCTATCTTATAAGTGATTGATCCCCTATATCTTGTTTTAAGAAAAAAAACTCAAACCTTTCAGAAACTCAGACTTTTTTTTTGTATGTTATCAATGGTGTAGAGTTTATTGTCAGGTGCAGCTTCCTTTGTTCTCCTGATTCTTTGCACCAAGGAAAGCTTAGGTTGGATATTGGGACAAATTTCTTCACCGAGAAAGTTATCAGGCATTGAAACAGGCTGACCAGGGAAGTGTTGGAGTCATCATCCCTGGAGGAGTTTAAAAGCTGTGGAGGTGTGGTGCTGAGGGACATGGTTTAGTGGTGACCTGGCAGTGCTGGGCTGACAGTTGCACTTGATGATCTTAAAGGTCTCTTCTAACCAGAACGATTCTCTGATTCCTTTACAAATTACCTTTTGTTTGTTTGGTTTGGGTGTGGTTTGTGATGCCTTTGGGTTTGTGTGTGTCTATCTATCTGTTTGGTCTGGTGGTGTTATTTTGTTTTTATGGTGGTGGTCGTAGTTTAGCTTACCATTGTTGTCAGAGGAAAAAAAACCTTCTGCAGTTTCTCTTGCGGAAATAATAATTGTGAATTCTTTCTTTTTTTCCTCCTGTCCTACAGAGATTGGAGAACAGCCTGAACCTGAATTCTGTACCATATCACAGTCTCTTTCGTTAGGATTTTAAAGATGCTTTTGAATTCTACTTCATGTAGGCATCACCTGAAAAGTAGCATAGTGGCTTGTTAGTATGTTGTAACTGCATGTTAGTGGTTTTGGTTTTTTTCTTTCATGCCTGGAAACATCTGTAACTGGTAGAAATGGTGATTCCACAGAAATAATTAGGATGGAAAGGCCAAAGTCAAATGGATCACATCAGAGTTTCTGTCCTAATGTGTGTGCAAGTGGAGGGTACTAAAAGGCAATGCTATGTAGCCCTGCTGCAAAATTTATTATTATTTAGGAAGTTTTAGTTTGATGCATACAGTTCAGTCCTTGGTTTGTGCTCAGTTTTTCTTTTTTTCTTTTTTTCAGACTGCCAATGGGAATGTGGAAGCAAAGGTGGTATGTTTCTACAGAAGAAGAGACATATCAAGTACACTTATTGTATTGGCAGACAAACATGCAAGTAAGCTTGTTTGGATTGTTTCTACACAAAATTGCCCAACTTGGACAGAACTTTGCAAATACAAGTATCAATATTATTATTTTTAAGTGTCCTTTTTCTGTACTTACCTCCAGCAAGCTGCATTACTTGTTTGGCTGACTTGTCACTTTCCCCTCCTACTCCCCCTCCTTCCCTCCACCTTCCTTTTCCATGAATCTTTTAAAATGTCATTTGGTGTATGATTTGATTATGGTGGGGACAGGACAGAAGTTTTTGGTTAGGGCTGAATAAAGATATCATCTTTTCTCCACAGAAGTGAAATGCTTAATTTTTGAGATGAGAGGAAGTATATTAGGACATCACTATTTTGAATATTTCATGTCCTTTTGTTAGGGAAAAACAACGTATGTGTTGAGAGGAGACATAAAACCTTTTTTTTTTTTTTTTTTTTTAGTACTGTAGTTACTTTCTGATTTTTTTTTTTAACAAAGAAAAGAAGAAAAAAAAAAATAAGAAAGATGGGGGGGGGGGGGCGGCAGGAATGTTCTTCATGCTACGTTACATCAGTCTTCCTTGCATATATGCATTCCTTAACTAATTTCTTGACTTTTGTTATTTTACAAAATAAAAGATAGGAAGAATTTGTGTTAACTTACATTGACATTTACGCTTCTCATAAAGAGATCAGAGGCATGGGAGGTACCTAGCTGACCAGAGATGGAAGCTTATTCCTAAACACGTAGCATTACAATTCTTTCAATTATAGAAATTTTAAAAACGCTAAAAAGTACATGCAAAAATATAGAGATGTGTCAATATAGATTAGATGTTTGCTTATATAGCTTCTGTTAAAAAAAAAAAAAGGTTTAAAAAACTTTGGTTAAAACCCCATGCAAAATAGCTTGAGAAGCTGCTGTAGACCTATGCATTCTAAACTGAAGGTGGTGAGAATGGTGCACTGTGTAGCTCTCAAGGAGAGTATGCATCTCTGAGTGGAGCAGCAGTGCAATATACTACCTGACCTCAGGCACTTTATCGCAGTGCTTTCAGCCTGTTTGACTCTCTTCTATTTGCCAGTGGGGATTAGGTTTAGGTTCATGACACCTTCCTCTGCCAGTTCAGCATCCCTCTTCTCCCATCCCTGCAAGGTGATGGACATAATACTAAAAAAAACAGTTAGCAAAATTGACATGTTGAAAGGGAGAAAAAGACTGAGCAGGTGGAGTTATTAAGCTGTTTTACTTGTGGGCAATGGAGTATGTGAGATTTAGCTGTTCAGATCGCTTAGAATTTAACCAAAAGCATGGAGAGCCGTATCAATCCTTGTCATTCAAGGCACATACATCAATGAAAAAGAAGCAATCAGATCTGTGCATGTCAAATTATGATTTGGCTGCCAAGCATCATTGTATTTTAATGTGCTTCTTGTTGTGTATATATGAATAGACTATGATGTCTGTGTAATACAGATCTACATAGTTGTAGTGCATGGGGATTGATTAAATCAGATATTCAGTTTTAACAACGAATATAATGTCTTGCTGTGTTCTCACAACTGTAGTGGCACTGGGGAAAATATACAGCAAAACTAGCCCCTTATTGATAAATTTGAATATTTTCTGTTGTAGATTCAAGTCCAAATAAGTCCCTCTATTGCACAATACCTTGCAAAAAAGGTCATGTGGCACTAGGATGAGATTTGGCTGTTGCAGAATTGTGGTAGCCGGCATAGCTTTTTTTTTATATCTCTTCAGTGCAGCAGTATTAATTTTATCTGAGAATACTGAAGCTTAGTAGGAGCATCACCACAAACAACATGACTATTGATTCCTTCATCTGTGTCACACTTTGCTAGATTTAGTAAAGGAAGAAGGTAGGAATGACTCAAAGAAAACACATCTGAGGCTGAAAGTGAAAAATATTTGAACCTGTGTAAATGCTCTTTGAACCTGCAAAGGCTGGAATCTTTCTGTGATAAGAAATTTAAGATTACTTATATAAAAAAATAATTAGTTGTTCTTATTCATACATGTTTGAAAGACAGAATTCTTCTATAGCACAATCCTATTAATAGAGCCACCAGAGACAGCTGAGGCTGTCTCTTAGTGTAAATTTCATTAGTAGCTAACATTTTTTTCCGGCATGTTTCTTTCTGATGCAGAATAAAAATGCTAGTAAATTACTTCCATTTATTTAGATAGATGGGCTGTTGTGTGGCTTCTGTTCTTTAGGAGGGACAAGAGAGTAAAATTAAGCTTTTGGACAGCTGTTAATTCTTTACCCTGGGGAAAAAAAACCCTACATCCTGCATGATATAATGAAATTACATTTTGTGGATGTTAAGATTCTAGTAGAGATACTCAAGGCTGTCACTGACTTGGAGTTCATTTCCATAAAGTCTCCTGTTGCCTCATTTTGATGCATTTGCAGTAGATGTACGTATCTGCATCGCTGATCTTTTAACTGCCTTTGTTCAGCTGATTAATGGAGCTTTCTGACTGCAGACATTTCTGGATTCACACAGTCTTCCATTTAAGGCGCCTTTATTTTAGACCTACTGCTGAGGTCAGTGCAGTGAGAGAGCCAAATAATGGGAAGATATGGCCAGAACATGAATGGAAAAAGTATATGTACATTTTGTAATATTTTTTTCCCTTGCAATAAAAGAATAAAAAAGATGTGATTGGAAAATGAATGTTGCAAAGTTCAAAAAAGTAAAAATTTAAAAATGCTTGTGCTTTACCTTGTATAATCCATCAGATGTGTGAAACAGACAAGTATGAGGTATGTTGTCTTTTCTCATAACTCTGCAAAGAGAAATGAGTTGGAAGCACCTTATTCTGCAGTTGGTGATTGTAAATTAGTACCTGATGTATGCAACCTGATTCTTGGATTTGATCTTACTTACTATTTTTATCATATGATAAAAAGCTTGTCTGGGCTGTCCTATAAATCTTTCAGCCTTATAATGGCTTCCACACATTGTTAGCACTTGCTATCCATAAGCCTTTTTAATCACCTCAAAAATTATTCTAGGGAATTTCTCCACCTATTTCTGAAATAAAATCATAGAATTGTAAAATGAACCTGCTCCGCTGGTAGGAGACTGTTTAATATTCTTGCCCAGAGACTTGATAGTGGGTTAAGATAGATATTGTATGCAAACAAGATTGCAGGCAGAACTTGATGAAAGAAGCAAGAAAGATAGCTTACTCTTCAAGCTACTGTTGGATGCTGCAACTATTTCCTCTATATTTAGTTTCTATATAATGTCTTACATAATTTCATATATAATTACGTAAATGTTTCCAACATCAGGAATCCAACCTCCTTATCTTCCTTTCTATCAATCCATGCCTAGCCATCTCCAGATACCTGTGATCTGCCTTATGACCACCGTTTTTGCTTCATTAAAAATGTTTATGCTGATTTGTAAAACAATAAGTGACTAGTTGTAGTGGCTGGAGAAATGAGTAGTTAGTGCCTGCAGGTTTGACAGGTTTGTGGTTAGTTTTCAGCAGCTGATGTTTGGGTGCCAGGTATGTATGGCAGCATGGTTTTATAAGTGCCGAAGCTTCTAAAAATAAACGTCTTGCAGCAGTGAGGTGTCATTGCTCAGTCAGTCCACAAGTTGCCTGAGACCTGGTAGGGCATTTTGAGAATTTTAGGTAACAACAGTTTAAATGCAGTTTGACAATAGGTTCACAAATTAGTTCTTTTTATTTGTATTTATACCATTTTGTTCTCCTCCTCCATTTTCTTCCCAACACCACACAGGCAGATTTAAAAGGAGGCAGATTTTTTAATTCACTAATGACGCTTTGTCTCTGTTGTTACCGAGAGGAGGAAGCTTGTTTTTTTTCTCTTTTGGGGATGGTACAGTAAGGAAATATATGCCAGGCATCCAAAATAGTGTCTGTTTGCTCTGTATGCTACCAGTAATAGTGGCCATGGCTGCAAAAGATGACCACAAGAGGGTTTTGGAAGGGATTGTAGTGCAATGTCTTGATATTGTGGCAAACTCCTGAAATGTCAAGGCACAAGGATTTCTATTTGTTGAAACTTTCACTGTGTTTTCTATAGCTGTGAACCAATATCTGGTTTTTGGTAGAGAGCAATTTAAGGCTGAGGCTTAATATAGACCATATAAAACTGAACCTTGAAGAAGGAATGTATACTGTTCATTTCTTCATATGTAACACTTCTGTAATGTCCTTCTGAGCTGCTTAGTTGAGCTGTTAAAACACGAAGAGTTTAAGCTTCCTTTGCTACCAAAGGAAGGTGACTAGCACCAGCTTTACTCTGTTTCCCCATGTTTTGACCCCTCTTTTTTTTCTCTACATTTTTTTGTTAGTGATTACCATGCTAACTAATTCTTCTGGTACTACAGACTGACTCCCAAGCTGGCCAACCTAGTGTGCTCTCTAAACATAATTTCTGTATCTTGTTTGCCTTTTTGTGTTTCCAAATTCTGCCATGTGGCCACTCATATGACACCCAGAGCGCAGAGTAAAGGGCTGGTGCTTTCTGCCTCTGATGGTGTCCAACAGGAGCCCAATCTAATCTATAGGAAATTGGTACTCTTCCTAGCGTCTAGCAAATATTGACGTTTAATTTTGCATCTCAGACACCTAGTCATTTTAAATTACAATTACTGCCTCTTGGGTTTCTCCTGCCAGCTCAGAGTTTACTCGTTCTAATTGTTTTTACCCATATATGTTAGCTTTCACATGAGTCTTGCTGTTTGTATCCAATCTGCCTGTCTCTTGTTCCCAATATAAGTTGTCTTCAAGTTTTGTTAATGTACTACTAATAATACTGTCATCAAATATCAAATAATACTTAATCTAACACACTCTTTGCAGCATTCCACTGGCTATTTCTGCATAGTTAATATATTACTGTTTGTATTAAAACTAAATGTTTAGTTTTAAATCTGCACAAGCACATCTATCAAGCAGAGAGATTAATTTTTAAGTAGGGTTTTATGAGAGCTTTGAAGTCCCAATATACTGTACCTACTGTATTGCCATACAATTTATTCTATGGTAGTGTAAAACATCACAGGCCAGTTTTTCTGAAAAGATTTCTTATACATTTTTTAAATATATGTATGTTTTGGGGGGATGATGGTCCTTATTTGTCAGGAGCCACCATTCTTGAGGATGCAGTCTGCTTCACTTAAAGCTTGAATGCTTGAGCTGTAGGAGGGTGAAGTGCAGATGTGTCAGGTGGGCTTGTCCTGGATCCTGAGGCTGAGTGAGCCCCTGTTGTGGTTTATAGTCTGACTTAAGCCTTTGCTGTCTGTGCAGGGGCAGAGAGGTGGTATTAGTTACAGCTCTTGTCAAACCCACTTTTGCATGACTTCAGTGAGGCAGATTGGTTCCTGATGCTGGATCCAGCCCTCTGTTCTCTCCTTCCCTTGGTTCTGAAAGCATTTGCCAGGTTATTCTATTCACGAAATCATGACCGTGAAAAAGGAGGGAAGATGCTTATGTAGACTTGGTTGTTTGTTATTTATTACAGTATTCCTGTCTCTTCCTTGAGAAGCTATGACAGTTTTACCTCTGTGTGTATGGGGAGTTGTTGTTTCCTGTAGAAATGTCTGTCTTTTTTAAAGAAAAAAATTATTGTGCTTTTTTTATTTTGAAAGGCTGTGCACATTAGAGCTGGCATAAGATGAAAACATGCGCCTCCCACCTTCCTTATTTTGTTACAAAATCTAGACACATAAATAAAACACTAGCTGGAAGACAAGCCTACCTGAAGGGATGTGGTTCCCAAGATTAGCTTGGTTGTGCTGTGTGGTTTCATTTTGTTGGTTGATTTTGTTGGAAGATTTGAGCCATTAAATATACTGAAGATAAGTATTTTAGGTTGCCTCTTATAGTGTTTTTCCTGCATGACGCAGTGCACTACTCCCATTTTCTAAAACCTGTTGTATGCACAGGCATGAATGCCTTTTCATCTGTGCATCCTTCAGTTTTTCAGCAAGCTAGCTCAGAACTTGCTGACTTGTTTGTGGATTGCTGCTGGTATATTTATAGAGTAGGTCAGCAGCCACAATATTAATTTTCAACTAAAACAGCATCCGCTTCAGTAAATAAATTGCAGAACCATGAAACAGTGGCACAAATGTAAATTTGGTGTTCTAGTTGCTAGGAAAGTACTAAAATGTAAGTGTGTACTGCTTTATGCTTAACAGCTCATGTGTTATAAGAGCTACTGTATGTTGCAGTCCAGTTTAATTATGTTACTGTGTTTTTCCTTCCTTGCTGGAGCAGCTTACCTGAGGGATGTATAAACCACAGGTCCTTTTCCAGGACAGTAAAACAGTGATCGACTGTGGGGAACCTGAAGGGTATATAATTTTGTCACCCCCCTTTGGCATAATGGTGGCCTATTTCAGACTAAATGCAATTTTAGTGTTTTATAAAATGGAGATCACTCCTTTCTCTTTGCTTTATTTTAGGATAACTGTGAAGATTATAGTTAAGTTATCTTGATGGTATATAAATCAAAACTGTGCCTGGATGTGTTTCTGACTAGAAACGTTTCTTGGCAACAACAGTTGAATTAAGCTGCAGGCATAAGTCTACTCTTTGAGAATACTGTTGCCATAAAATTACAGTTTTACACTGTATGAGACTTCACAGCTCATTCTAGTACAGTCTGGGAAACTTTTCTTGTGGTTTGTAAAATACTCTAACTACCTTAAGTTCATTTTCTGATGTTTTCTTTTGCAGTTGTTCATCATGGAGAAGCTTTGTGTGGCGTGTTGTTTTTTTGGGGTTTGGCGTTTTGTTTGTATTTTGCCTTTTACTGCTTTATGTTGTGTAATTGACAGGGTACTTGTTAATGAACACAAAACATACTGATATTTTGTTTCTTACAAGAAAGGTGCCTAGAGATGGTTTGGTCAGTTGTGTATTGGTGTGGATGTGATTTCATAGAAATACTGTGGCATTCATTTAAAAACTGGTTGGTTAGCTCCAATCCAGCGATAGTGGATCCTGACAGAACAAGGCAAACTTTTGAAATGCGGTGCTGCGGTCTAATGTGTGTGGTGTGGTTGGGGTAGAGTAGGGCAGGTGGCAAGACTGACCTTAGGCACTTGGTTACATTGCAGTTAATCTCCTGGCTGTGATCTGTTGGCTGTTTGGGTTGAAAAGAAGGAAATATGGTAATTAAATAACTTAACCTTTTCAGGGGGCATTGCCTGCAAAAGCTGTTGAAGTCGTTGGGATGGAACAATCTGTGATATCCTGAAAGAGGAGTAGGTTCTAAGATAACAGGTGCTTGGCAAAGAGGAAAGACTTTGCTTTCATTCCTTCACCCATTGTGTGTAAGCATCTTTGTAATGATTCCGGTGGAGAGGTGCTGGTCTCTGAGAGCAGCCCTTTTCAGAGCTTCTCTGTTGGTAGGGCTTCCAGCTTCCTGAACAGTGTGACCTGTGTGTACTTGGAATGCTTTGATCCCAGTAGTGAATAAATACAGTTCTTCACTGGCATCATTTAAAGGACCTCTACTAATTATTTAATTGTTCACTTGTCTGAAATGTGAGGCTTCAGATGAAATTAGTTTTAATCTAAATAATGTGCATTTTTTAGCAAAGTTCTGGAGCAGCTCATCCTGATTGGTTCAGGATAAATACTTGCACTGTTCCTGATGATCAATTTTGTCTCTTTTTAACTAGGAGAAATGGAAGAAGAGATGGAAAACCCAGAAATGGTTGATTTACCAGAGAAACAGAAGCATCAGCTACGACACCGTGAGCTATTTCTCTCACGACAGCTGGAATCTCTGCCAGCCACACACATTAGGTAACGGCTGTTTTCCTCCAGTGCTTTCCACTCAAAAACCAAATGGCATTATTATTAGTTAACTGTTCTTCAACATAAGGTTAATTTCCGTGTGCAACTTCAGTAATGCCATATTGTGAATCACCTAAGCATTTAAGATGTTTTTTCATAAAACGTGTTTCTCTTTTTTAGAGGCAAATGCAGTGTCACTCTTTTAAATGAGACGGAATCCCTTAAGTCGTATCTGGAACGGGAGGTATGAACTATTCTGTGAACCGTTTAGCTTGAACAGTGTATTCTGGCACAACTTAGGATTGGTGGCTTTTTGCAAATTTTCTGAAAAGAGGGTGGTTCTTTCATTTCTGTCCATACTGGACATTGACAGTGGGAAGCTTTGGGCTCCGTACAGTTTTCATTCTGATATAAAACTTTGCGGATCTACAGGCCAGACCTGTTGTTTACATCCCTGTGACAGTAAACTGCCTCTCTCCTTATGTAAAGAGAGCCCTACTTGCTCATCATCCTGGCAGCCTGAAAGGTCAAACCTCATGCCCTGGACAAGATAGGGTGGGAGATGTGGTAGCTGTAGAGCAGGGAACAAGCCGGCAGGTTGTATTTCTCTATATTTGCTTTATCTTGAAATCTTCCAGGTTTGTGTGAGTATGGTTTAAGTTTGACATTACCTCAGATTTCTGAAGGAACTTAGCTCCCTGGGTTTTTTTGAGTTCACTGTTAAAAATATTTACCTTTAGTCCTTCATATGCCACCACAGACACTTAGATCCTTGAAAAACTGCTTGTCAGTTAACTTCTGAGTCCTACAGAAATTTATCCTGTTTATCTCTTTCAAGGTACCTCAGACCAGACACTTGAAACTGAATTGTCTTGCACTCTTAATCTCTATTCAGAATATAAATCTTGGGGTTTGCTTTTTCAGATGTTTAGGATTTTAAAAATTACTATTGCAGTTTTAAAAAATATACTTTTAATTATGGATAGACCTCCAGCTGCCAGCTCTGTTTAGACAGTCTTGGAATTTTGTTAGTCTGGGAAGATTTACTTGGGAAGATTAGCAAAGAATTGCAGTATATTATTATTTTAACACTTCTGCAAGCATTATATTTGCATTTGAAAATGTTAAGTAATTATACAACAGAGGAAATATTGTAATTAAAAACAGAAGGGTAATGCTCATTATTGGCCTTTTAAAAAACAAGGAGAAAAAAGGTCTTTTTTTTGCAAGGAGCATTCTGTAGTCTGTCTTATAGTTGGGCTTTCTTTTTAAATGCTTTTTTTAGCTGTCTTTAGTATTTATTTAAGCATAAGATTAATTTTAATCTGATACTCTAGTTTAAGAGAATTTTAAACAAAGCACAGGGATTAAATAGTCAGGTTTCTCATTGGAATGTGAAACCAAAACCATGTAGAGTCTCCTCAGGGCTGCCAAATGGCATCACATCAAACAAGGGCGTCTGTTTTCAGAAATACTTGTAACCAGGTAGCAGTCTAGGATATGGCAATTTTAAAGCAAAAGTTAATAAAAATGAAATTATTTTAGATTTACAAATACCCAACTTTTAAGCAGTGTTCGTTCTTCGTTGCTCTGAATGTATTTTTATTATCATTGATGTTACCAGTAGGTACATTGAGACAGAGAAGGGAGCTGGCTGGTTTCCTCTAATCATTGCAGATGTAGGAATAAAAAGAGATTTCTTTTTTTTCATCCTTTTGAACTCTCAAAATGCAAGATGAGTGATGTGGGTTATTTTTAAAACCGAGCAGGCACTTAGAGATTTCACAGAATGAGAGAGTTCCCTGAATGTGTCCTGTCACTTAGCATGGTATTTTGCTGTGGTGCAAACTAACTTGGACAGATGGTAAAGAAATGAAAAGCTCAGGAACACAAATGTGCTTGAGTGGAGGGTAAAGAGATTAAAAAAAGGAGATAGTTGGTGCCTGGCAGATTCCTAGCACTGGATGGTATTGTTTTGAATTGTTTCTTCCTTCCCACACTGTTCTTAATCCATTCTTTGCTTTCAAAATATTTCAAGGTTTTTTTGGTTTTGGTTTTTTAACATGACTTCTGTCAATAAAGCCTAAGCAGTTCTAGGGAAATCTGTCATTTGATTTCTTAAATGTTATGACCAGTAGAAGTAGCTTTTCAGCCAAAGGTTGTCTGCATCAAAGGAGGCTAAACATGCAGACAGGAATTTTTAGGGAAATAGCAAGCATAGCAAAATTACGTTTGTGTTGCCTGTGTTTTACTCATTCCACCTGCTCTCTGTCATCTTCCTCAGGAAGATTGCTTCCTTAAATTTGGAGAGCAGGCTGAAGGGAGATCAGTACTGATGTTTTTACTGTGCCTGGCAAAACTGGGTTTCTAGTGGGAGTGAGGAATAGGAAGAAAAAGGAAAAAAACTGAATTTCCTGTAAATCCTGAATTCCCATAGAGATAAGGAGAAGGGCATAGCCAGTTAGAGTAAAAGCATTAGATTTCAGTATTCTGCAGGAAACTATTTTATATGTACCATCTATTTTATTGCTCTGCTAGAATATATCCAGAGGCTTGTGTGAATTTTGCTGGCTGTGCAGATGTCTGGCATTTCTGTTCCTATTGGTATGCCCCCTAAAAATAAAATGCTCATATTTCCCTCCCTCACCCAAAGTGACTTAATGAAAGTTAAGTTTGCAAGCTGTAATGTGAACTCACCACTATTTCTGCTCTGTACTTTCACTTTGAGCCTGTTTTATTTTTCCAGTTCTTTTGCAGTTTCTTTATGGCGTTGATTCTTGGCTGTAGCTACAGGTAGCTTAGGGGCTTGGGTAGGGAAGCTCTGAGCATATGTGTCTAGTACCTTGGAGAAGTGGAAAGTTTTAAGTGGATTAATGTTAACTCTGGGCAGGTGATTTTAATTTTTCCAAACACATTGAGTGTTTTCTGGTATCTGAAACGGAAATAGAAAACCCTTCTTTTTCTTAACTGCTGCAAACTAAGCATACAGATTTTTGACAGCTAAACGAACATGGAAGATTTTGAAGAGCCATGTTATTTTGTGTGAATGTCAATCTTCTTGTGCAACCCTTCTGAAAAATTGTTCTTATTGTGTAGTGGTGAGCAGGAGTTCACGTGTGCTTAAGAGCATACAAGGATCTTCTTTGTTCCTTGGACTATAGTTTGCATTGGCACTAAATTGGCATTTATGAATGTTTTCAGAAATCCCACTCAGTTTGCATGAGCTGGGGAATAATTATAGTGCTGTATTGGGGGATTAGAGTCTGTCTTTGAGCCCCAAACCTCTGTTTTTTTTCTCTGTTGAGGAGGCTCTGGTTGGGAAGAAGAGCCTAAAAGCTTTTCTTTCTTTCATTGAATCTCCTTTATTTGAGACAAAACTGGACAAGATATAAAAAGATAGCCTGAGACTGGTAGAGAAGGATTAAGTTTATTTTATAGAGAAAATTCATACTGATAATCAATAAAAGAGAAGCAGAAGGACATCTAACAGTCTAATACCATGGGAGAAAATGCCTACACAATGAATGACTTTCCCTGGCTAAGAAAGACTGTGTTAAGAAAATGACTGTCAAATTGGCCTTCCTTGGGGCCCACTGCATTACTATACTATGGTGTTTGGTTTGCATATTAGCTGGGCAACATGCCTGAAAAGCATGAATGTTGCACTGCATATATTTTGTCCTACAGTTAGGTATTTTGGAGTTGGAACGGAACAAAAAAAACCCACTATATTTGTAATATGGAAGCTTGTGAGATGAAAGCTTTCCACTGTTTTATTTGTGCAACAATACATTCTCAAAATACTGTAATATCTTGAACTTTGTGTATGTCAGGGAGCAAGAGACCAAGATTTCTTTACACAGCTATAATATAAATGAGTTTTCATATACTCTGAAGTTCCCTTCTGTTGTTAGGTTGATGTAATTTGACCCTGGTGCCTGTGCGAGTAGGAATCAATTATGTCAAAAAAATAGTTAATTTAAGATGCAACCGAATCCACCCCCCTGCCCCCCCAAACCCAACCACGAGACAGTGCTTCAAGTTGACTTGGCTGCATCTTGGAACAGCATTTTTCCAAGTGTTAGCTATGACTTTTATGCTGTTATCATGACATAACACAGGATTGCTCTTGCCCTGGAAGTTCATGCATTGGCAGTGGGGAAATGGCATGTTTTCTGCTGGAGGAGATTGGTGTGAATTCCTGTCATGCCTCTTGTGCTGTGCTGCACAAGTGGTACCTTTTTGTGTAGTAGCTTTCTTAGGTAGCAGAACAGGTTTGGCTCCTTGGCTGCTTTGGGTTCCTTGGCTCTAATCTGCCATTTTTTCTCCCTTCTATAGATGTTGATCTCTTCCCGGTTTTAGTAAAATTGGAGCGGAAAATATAGTTACTGTGTTTAACACTCTCACATTCTGTAACTGGATGCGTTATACATGTACAGAAAACATGGGAGACTTTAACTCTGTGACATCAGTCTTAGATTAATATGTGTGATACGGACGGCTGGGGAATAGAACTAGTATGTGCCTTTGAAGCCCTAGCTCACAGAATTTTTACCACACTGCTGGGGGAACTTGCACTGATTCTCCCTTTTTCAGGCTTTGTATGACAGATTGGGAAATCCTCTTCCCTTGCCACCTCCTCATGAAGATGAACAGGGCTTGAAATGGATGCTGGTTTTGTCCTAATTTTTGTTGCTTGCTGTCGACACATACAAATACAGGAAAGGGAAAATGAGATGAGCGTGAAATGAGACGTATTTAAACAGGGTGCCTGCTGTTGACACAGAAATATGGGGAAAGGGAAGATGGGCCAGAAACCTGAGATGTGAAAAATGGTACCCCGCACAGCCCATGTTTCTGTTCAGAAACGCTTCTCCTTCCTGGTGTTGCTGGGGACAGAGGTTATGATAGGTGTGTTATTTCATGTCTTACCAGGGCTCTCTTCCTGCCCTGTATCCCATACTTCACTTTGCTGGAGCATACCTGTTCTCCCATGTGTCACTCAATAGTTGTAGCTAAGTTGTTACCCATGTGGAAAATTTTAATTATTTATACTGTGCAGTTTTAAGTAGTTAAATTTTTGGCTGTTTTCTTTCTCCATCCTGGCAGGACATTCTCATTCTGGTATGACTTCTGCTTCAATTTTACACACCCAGGCAACAGAAGCCAAGCAGCTTTTTCAGTCTTTCTCATCTGCTTGAACAAAAGCAACAAATTAATGTATTGACACCTGCAGCTAATTGCTGCTGCTGCCAAATCTGCTACCCTCTCCCAGTAATGAGCAGAAGGAGACATGGTGATTTAAGTTTAGATAGTGGCAAACTAGAAGTTGATCAGCAGTGTATCCTTGTGACAAGGAAAGCCAAGAACATCCCAGTCTATATTAGCAGGAGCGTAGCGAGCAGATGGAAGAGAAGGAATTCACCCCTTTGGAGATTGCTTCTGGAGTGCTGTGTCCAGCTTTGGGCCTCCCAGCATGAGAGAGACATGGACATACTGGAGTAAGGCTAGCAAAGACAAGAGAGGTTGTCTGGGGCTTCGTGTCTCTGTGGGGTGTTTCGTTGGTAGGGCTGTAACACTCTGAAGTTACACTTTAGTTTGTACCAGTATTTCAGTGTGGATAAGTCACTAGCATCTAGCACTGCTATTTTGGTGAAATAGGAATATATCTATGGAAAAGTGCAATTTTTTGTTCTGAAACAGATGATAGTGCTAAAATTTATCTCCTGGCCCTTTTGAGCCTCATTTGTGAAGAGGAGCTTTGTTCACTTCAAAGACTATGTATTAAGGGAATGGCTGCTTTTGAAGAGAGATGTCACACTTATATTACAGAAGAAAATGGCAGCATTTAACGTAGGGTTTTGAAACTGGTGATTCATTTATTGTTTGTTCATTCCACTTTAGAATCTATATATAGGTAGTAAAATCAAACTTATAATGTAAAAGCTTGCTAGTATGTATGCAGAGCTGAAAGTAAAGCTATAATACTGTTTACTTTTTCGTTCTTGTTTTATTTTTAGGATTTCTTCTTTTATTCACTAGTATATGATCCTCAACAAAAGACCCTACTCGCTGATAAAGGAGAGATTCGAGTTGGAAACAGATACCAGGCAGATATAACAGACTTACTAAAAGAGGGTAATTGCCATAATTTATTTCAATTGTCAAGAGGCTATAACGAATGTGGCCACTTTTGTGTGGCCTGCAGAGGTATGAGGTGAAGGTTTCCACTGCCAGGTCGTGCTCCTGCGTGCAACGGTGGTGTGCATTGCTGGTGACCGAAGCCGAACGCAGTGGTTGTGTCTCAAACCAGTCTAAGTGGGCGTTTGTCCAAATCATAAAAGTTGTTGAAACAAATTGAATTAATTGGCTCTCTCAGAGTTTGCACTCTTTTTATTAAGAGATTTCAGAGTTACCATGGGAAACACAAATTTCCGTCATGTCTGTAAAGCTTTTTGTGTTTTTAATCAAGCCTCACTTTCCTGTAAGAACCCCTCCCAAATTACTGCCAATTAAATGCTGTCTACCCTCATCAATTTGCCCATTATTTCTCAGAGCCCTCTCCCCATCCCAAGTGTTGGCTGCCAGCCTAGACTTCTCACCTGCACAACAGACAGGAGAAGAAATTTGCTGGCTTGAATGTGCTGTGAGACCTCAGCCTGCCCCCACTGTGTCATGGGGTGGTAGCACCATGAGGACCCTGGCCCAAGGGAAAGGGAGTAGCAGCAGTAACTGATGCTGGTTACCAAATAGTAACTAACTTTAGTCTTGTCTTTACAATACCGTACGGATCCGAAAGTTAGTGGAAAAACTGAGAGGGATGGGGAATATTGGCATCTAATCACTCCTTTCCGAGACCTGTGTAATGCATGGGGAAAGGTCTGTCAGTATGCTTCTCCTGAGAGGCAAGGGGTTGTGACACATGTTGGAAGGATCTTCTCCAGACTGCATAGGCAGAGATGTGATCTGCCTTTGCTTAGGAGCTCTGCTAATGCTGTTAGCCTTACGTTAAAGTAGGGAAACAAATTGGTCAGGATTCTTTTTTGGTTTGTCTATGAAACTGGTATTTACTCAGCAGCTGGGCAAGCCTCCTAAGCGAAGATGAACTAATTTGAAAGGTGCTCTCTTCCCTCAGTGGGCCAACATGGGGCTTCAGAGAAGGATATTCTTGATGTTTTAAAGGGAGTAAAAAAAAAAAAAAAAAAAAAAACCAAAAAAAAAAAAACAAAAAACAAAAAAAAAAAAAAAAAAACAAACCAAACAAAACAAAACCAAAAACAAAACAACAAAACAAAAACCAAAAACACAACAACAACTCAGTAGCTCCTGTATGTTTTTTTCAGGATATTTTGTTTTGCTTAGAGTCATGAAAACAAAAAGCAAAAAGTCAGGGTCTGATGCCATGATTTCCCCATTAGAAAGTGGCTGATGCAGGTTGAACCAGTGACTGTCTGCCTGCTCAGAGCACCTGGGAGTGTGCCTGTTTTCCTGGAACTGCTGCAAGAAAGAGGAGAAGAGAGGGGCTGAAGAGAGGCTGTCTAGTTGGGAGAAGGATTAACTCGGTTTCCCATTACATGTGTCCTTTGAAAACAGTTCTTGAAAATCTGGTTCCTGATTAGACGAGATGTGGTGTGTCTGTCAAGCTGAAATTGGCACAAATAGGTGAATGAAAAGTTCACAATGGCCTGTTAGGCAGAGTAACTGGGGTGGGTCAGCAGTTAAATTATTGTTAGATAAAAAAGTCTTGAAAGTACTTTTATGTTGAAACAGCCATGCCAAGCATTTCAAATTTGTTTTTCAACCAGGTGAGGACGATGGAAGAGATCAGTCAAAACTTGAAACAAAAGTTTGGGAAGCCTTTAACCCACTAGTAGACAAGCAGATAGACCAGTTCCTGGTGGTAGCACGGTAAGAACCTTTTGCCTCTCTTTTAAATAAGTAAATGTTAATAAAAGCACTTTTTATGTTCCTTTTGCTTTACTAGTATGAATGGTTTGGTTGCTTGGTTCGCTTTCTCCGTTTTGAAATGGTGGACATTTTACATGCCTTCCTGGGAATGGCGTGACTTCAGGAACAACCACTCAGATTTACAAGTTACTTAATCATTTCCACAAAGGAAAAGCAAACGGCATGTAAAAACTATTCTGTAATTGGTGAGGTTTTTCAAATACTTCAGGGAGCATAGCAAAGGCTTAGTGAGCTAATTTCTTGCCAGTTCATTACTCTATCTATCTTTTCCCTTTCTCAAATCCAGTGACGTTTTAATGTCTGTTAATAGTTTGCTAAGAAGTCTGGTAAAATGCTATTGATTGAGCGTGGATGCTTTCTAATGCCTAGATTCCAATAGGTAAGCAAGATAAAGTTAAATTCTGCAAATCTGTACAGGTGGTGAAATGTGTGCTTTTATTTAAGTCCAAATCAATCTTTGACCAACTTTTCCTTTTTAAGAGATTTTAAAACTTTTTCATTGGCATGCACTTAGATTAGAAACCTATACTAAATTTTAGACTCTTACAGCAACTGGTGACTGAACAATTTAGAAAAAAAAAAAAAAAGAAAAAATGTGGCACTCCAAATTCTGTGTCTTTTATGTAAGTTTGTAGGACTCTTTGGGAGGTTAGTGGTGTAAGTAGATGGGTCATTGGACCTTTTGACGTTTTTAGTGGAACAAGTTATCACTGGATATGGTTAAGAGAGGAGTGTGTAAAGTTACAAGCTGCTAGTAGTATCAGGTTTACTAGTCTTGAGAGTTGTGTTTATTTGCCATGGTATGTGATAAACGTGGACCTTGACTCGCAGGGCTACCTGCTTCAGCCAAGGGCCTTATCCCTGGAAAATGGAGTTGAGTCTGTATTTCAATTTAGCAGAGTGTCTGGGCCCTGGTTCTCTCGGCCCTTTGGTTCTTGTTTTTTCCCATCCTGAGTTGTTATGCTTTGAATTTCATCCTGAATTTTCCTGAGTGTGTCATGGCTGTTCCCATGTTGGGTAAGTTAATGGGGTGTTCCCAAGAGAGGTGACACTAGACCTATGTGAAAATCTGCCTGGACAGGGCCCTCCAGTTCTTATGGAAGCCGCTGGATGATGCAACCAGAGTGTGTTTTTATCAAACAGCAGTGAGTGATCAACGTGCTCAATGATACAAACTTGGGGAGATACTGAGGGGGGGACAACACACAAAGATCTGAGGTAAATGAAGTGGTGAAATGCAGTGTACTTAAGACGAGAGGGGTATATACTTAGAAATACACACCAATTGATTTTACTCTGTACTTTGAAGATAAAACTAGCTGCTATGAACTTTGGCCAAAATTTTTTAAAATGGCTAATCTGCATTGCAGCACTTAAAAACCTTTGCATGGCCGCTTGGGCCTTGTGTGCAAGTTCAGGAACAGGGAGCCAACAGTGAAATGAAGCTGCTTAAAACTAAAAATGTTAACTGCAGTCCAAATTGAAGAAAATCTTACAGTTCAGAATCCATTAAGACATTTTTTGTCTCTAGTTAAACATATGCTTTATGTTGTATAGACTTTTAAAGGTTCATAAAGTTCATAGTGTTCTGGCTACACTAAAGAATCACTATAAAATTTAGGCTCTTGGAAGTTTCACTGGGCTGCTTACACAGTATATTGCTGTTACCCTTGATCTGTGCCAACAGTAAAGTCAGACTGGCTGAACTAAGAGATTTATGTGCAAAAGATTAATTCTACTTGTTCAGGTGAACTTAGGGAAATGGATGAAAGCGGGGAGAGGATAATCTCCACCAGTGATGTGGAACAAACAGATGGAGTGATGGGGTGAGCTGGGATATTTCCAGCAAAGGGTATTCCTGCTTTTTAAGGGACCCTTCTTGAGAAGCCCATGGTTTCACAGTTGCTTCAAGTGAAATGCAGGACACTAGTGAGAAGCTACCAACTTTATTCTCTGGGTAAATTTCAAGCAGAATTGATTCAAATTGCCACTGTGGTGTTTGTTGGTGTCAGGAAGACCCAGCAGGAAGCGAGAGGGTAGACCTGCCCCGATGGGTGGGGGCTTGCACCTGGGTTGGTTTAGAGTGACCATGGAGCTGCTTTGTGATGGGGGTTGCCACCTTGTGTAGGCTTTTGGTGGCAAAGCTGGTTTTCATAGTTAGTTCTGGCTGTTCGCTGCTGCCTGCTGGGTTTGCTGATACAGCCACTCGAAGGTGTGTGCTGTAATGAGAATCACTGAAAAGATCAGTATAAAAATTTCTTCAGTCCAGAATCAGCAAAGGATCCAGTTTATAATTAGATGCCACACACACACACAAAAGTATTAGTTCAGCTAAAGCTGGCAATGGGGGAGTTGTGAAGCAGGGATGAGGATAGTGACTGGGAGGCTGAGAGGAGAGCAAAGTGTGAATCGCCACAGAAACTTGAGAGGGAGACTGGTTTGGGTTTTGGCCAAAATCATATATTTGATGACAACTACTGCTTAAGCATTTTACCTTTCCTACTCCTGCACTGCTTGGCACTAGTTTGTTCCTCTGCATGGTCAACTAGTTTGGGGAGGTGGTCTGAGTGAAGTAAAAAAAAAAAACCCAGCACCCTTTTTTGTTGCTGTAGTTGCTCAGGGTAGTTCAGCTCCAGCTGCGTGCATGAGCACAAGCGTTTCACCCATGTGGTGTAGCAAGCAGCACAGGGAGTAGGGATTGCTGGGATCAGTGTTCCTGTTAAAGATTTCTCAGACTAATTTCTTTAGGAATAAAATGAGGAGCGTGAGGATTGTGGCCTCAGATACAGGAATGGCTGACACTGTAAAGTATTCAAGAGTAGTTGTATTCTTATGCAGGCTATATAATGTATATTATACAACATGAAGTTGTATGAGAGTGGTGAGACCCTGGAATGAGTTGCCCAGGGAGGTGGTTGAGGCTCCATCCCTGGCGGTCTTTAAGGCCAGGCTGGATGAGGCTCTGGGCAGCCTGATCTAGTGGGAGGTGTCCCTGCTCATGGCAGAGGGGTTGGAACTGGGTGACCCTTGTGGTCCCTTCCAACCCTGACAGATTCTGATCTGTTTTAGCAGAGGACTTTAGAGCCCTAATGGCTCAATGGTTGGACTTGATGATCTTAAAGGTCCCTTCCAACCTAAAGGATTCTGTGATTCTATTCTATGAAAATAAAGATTGGTTTTAATTTTATGAAGCTTAGAAACCCACTTGTGTTACTGCATCTCTTCTGCCTGCTCGTCTGTCTCTGTACCTTTGGACAACGCAGCGCTGCTCACACCCTTGCGGAAGAGCCTTTTGCCAGTCATAAAGCTTGCTCATGCTCAGTTCCTGGTAGAGCCAAAGCCTGTTGAGAGAGAAGCAACAGGAGGGTAGTACAAAACTCCTCGTTGGTGGTCCTTGAATCTTTCACTCTTTCTCCCTGTACACATAAGCCTCTTTGGTCATATGAGCTAAGTGAAGTGTTCATAGTAAGAAACCACATCTGAAGAGAATGGTCAGAAGAAGAGAACTGGCTCAGAACTGGGACCAAACCATATAATCTTGTTACTGAGAAGTGGAGTCTGCCAATCTCAAAAAGTGTTGTTTGGGTGTTTATATTTATGCCTGTTTTGCATGAGAAGTTAACGCTCTGTTTCATTTCTTTCAGGTCTGTTGGTACATTTGCCCGAGCACTGGATTGCAGTAGTTCTGTCAGACAGCCAAGTTTGCACATGAGTGCTGCAGCAGCCTCTAGGGACATCACTCTGGTAAGATTTTTAGGAGGACCTTAAGTTTTTGAGTGATGCAGGACATTCACCTCAGCGCTAACAGCTGGCAAAGAGAGAGGGGCAGGTGGATTGTAATTGCTGAGAAGCAAATCCTGTCTTTGCAAAGGAACCCTTTATTTACATAGGAAATAACTTCTGGGCTTGTGCCTCCTGTGACCAATCATGGATAATTCTATGAGGTAGTTCTTTTTGTCTTTCCTTTTATTAAAATGTTTTGATGACATATTTCCCAGCCCATCTCTTGTGTGGACTTAATATCTGTCATGAGAGGAAGACAAATGACTATCTGCCTGTCTGCAGTGCTACAATGCCAGAATTACACTCCTCAACACTTCCCCAGCACTAGACTGTCACTTGCATCCTTCGGCAAGGTCATCTGGGGGAAATGCCTTGTGCTCAGATCAGAAATACCAGTGGATGCATCTCTTTGAGCTTCATTTTAGAATAACTGAGGAGTGGTGACACTGTTCATATTTTATAATCATAAATGATTCTGAATAGATAAAGGGAAAACTTGAACTTCTATGTTGGAGGAAGTTTAATGAAAATATGAGTAAAATTTGTGAAGTCTCCAGAGAACTGTTACAAAAGCCTCACCTCCTAACTGGAATAATGTGAAATCATATATAGAACAAATTCTAGAATGGAACACTGTAGATTAATTATGCACGTGCATAAAACTGAAATGATGAAAGGCAAATAACATCCTGATTATAACTACAGAAATCAGGAAATAAAGCCAAACTTTCCTTTACTAATACCAGTTCCTCCCTCGTAACATGTTCTCAGCCCTTGTAAATCACAAATTGCAGACAGTCATACCTTCACTTTGTGAGGAGCAGTTGTTCCTGGGAATAATGCTACTCAGTTACGATGTGTGACTTCACTTGAATCTTTTTTTTTTTTATTTCTGGCATCTGAGGGGACTGTATACTTGTGTTGCTACTCTTATCTGTAATTTTGTGAATTGTTTCACCAAAAAAGTGCATGGCTAAGTTTATTAGAAAATATGCCCTTGGACCTCTGTCTTTATGCCCCATATGTGTCTGGTATCTAACAGAGCAGAGTCCTGTGCATTTTGTTAACAGTAGTGCTAAAGTGGTGGTACTGGTGAGTACCTAAGTAGGAACTGCTGATCTGCAAGGGCTCATGTTCCACAAATCCCACTTTTGTTAGTGAACGTTAGACTTGTATGCTGATAATTACAGTGAGTCTTGAGATGGGAACAAGTCTTTACTGTCTTTGTGTTAGGTATGGAATACTGCACTCCCAAACCTTAGTGTAGAATTTTTGTTGTTGCTGTTTCACTGTTAAGCATGATTTTCTGCCTTCATGCTTGTGCTTACTTCTGTCTTTCTCTTTTGTAACCACGTAGTTCCATGCCATGGACACTTTGCACAAAAATGTCTATGACATTTCCAAGGCAATCTCTGCGCTTGTGCCACAAGGTGGGCCAGTCCTGTGCAGAGATGAGATGGAGGAGTGGTCTGCTTCAGAGGCAAACCTGTTTGAGGAAGCACTAGAAAAATACGGAAAAGATTTCACTGATATTCAGCAAGATTTTGTAAGTATATAAAATGAGGACCCAAGTGGCCTCATCAGTGACAGAGTGGATTTACAGCTTGTCTAAACTGTGGTGGTTTTCCTTCGTGTTGAAGAAGAGGGCTTTGAACTGGAGCATGAGCCTTGCTGTAAATTGGGGAAAGGCAGACCTCGTACTGATGACAGTCTGTCGTACAGTCAGGATTTCAAATCACAGATGATAGCTTTTCCTTTAGAGACCTTAATTTAAAATCATCTGCTCCACTGCAGCTGAGGGAGGATTTAGAAAAGTGTTGTGACAGCCTAGCTGCTACAGATTAATTTGTTTGAAGGAGAGTAAGTACTGGGCCTTCTGAATTGTGAAAATTTAGTCACTTTTTTAATGTAACTTCAGAAAAGGGCCTTATGCAAGTTTTAAAATGGAATCTTGGGCATCCAAGGGAAGCATCCTGTAGTTTGGCCAAAGCTCCACCCTAGGTGCTCAGCTTGTAGATTCAGTGGAGCACCATAAAGAGAGCCAAGTTTCACTGTATTGCTGTTTGAGCCCTCGGGAACCAAACAAGTTGTTTCACTGTTGCTTGTCCTGTGCTCTAATCTTTTAGACAGAGAGACTTGGAAACTGCACAACACTCTCTGTGGTCCTGCTGCAGAAGTCCTTGTGCTTCTCACGCAGGAAACTGAGCTGGCAGGACACATTTCTGTTCCTAGTTATGATTTTTTAATAGGCCAGCTCCATAGAAGCCAGGCAGATCAGAACTGTGATGCTGTTGTCAGGGCTCTTGCTCAAGTCTTCGCTGCTGAAGCAGAGTCAGTCTGAGCCAGTGGGCTCCTTCCACATTGTGCCTCTCTTTAATCGTTTACTGTGAAGCCAATGCAGTATGAAGATTTACCTGTAACCTGCTGTACTTATGCACTGAAAATGCTGTTTGAAAGGGTGTTTAAATTAACATGGTAGTTGCAAGACTCTGCTATAAACTGTCAGTCAGAGGAATCCTGTGAATTTCAGTGAGGCTGTGCATCAGCTCTCTGCAGTAATTGCTGCTTTTCCTTTTTGTCCCTAGCTCCCATGGAAGTCCTTAACAAGCATAATAGAATATTACTATATGTGGAAAACTACAGACAGATACGTTCAGAAGAGAGTCAGTATTGTCTCTTTCTTTTTAACAGAAGATGTTCTACCTTGCCTTTGAAACCAAGTATTGTTGCTTTATTCTCCCTCTTGAGCTTCAGCCTTTCCAGTCAGTGGCTTCTCTAATGATGTGAAGCACCGAACAACCTCTTATCACTGAATTCATCAGCCCTTCTCTAAATGCAAACATGTAGCATTGGCACTTTGTTTTCAAGTTTGCTGCTACTTTATTTGTTTAGAGCTTTCAAATGTCTGGTTTGGAATTAAACAGTTTGAGGAAGGGAATACAGTTAATTAAGGTCAGCAATAAATTTGGTTCTGGCTTGTTATGGGGTGGTGGGTAGATGCTGTACAGCAGGCACCCATCCTTGCAAATTCTCCACCTCTGCCTGCCTGTGGTTTTGATGGCAGATGTATGGAGGCTCCTACATGTAAGTGTTTGTCTGGGAAGTGTTGATGGCTCAAATTCCCAGACTCGTTATACTTGAGAATCAACTTTGACTAGTGTTTACAATAATTTTTATCTGCTTGTTTAAATAGAGGTATGAAGTCTCCTTGGTCCCTGAAATAAAGCAAGCACAGTGCAAGCAGTGTGCAAAATGTTGCAGAGTACCAGTTGCTGAGAACTACTTAAAATATTTCATGAGGAAATTGATTTTAAAAAGGGAGTTATATATATATCTATATTAATAAAATAATTTTTCATTATAAATATCAACATTATGTTCAGGCACCTATTTGAAGTATTAAAAAAAGTGGAGTTATAAAAATGTCCTTCCTTAACTTGCTTCATTGGAAATTCAGCCTGGAATAAACACTAGATGCCTGTGGGGCTGACCAGTATTTAGCATGTGCTATATTCAGGCACTGTATATTTGTATTTGGATCCATAATGTGATTTTTTTTTTTTTTTTTTACCATTTTCTTCCTGATAGGAACACTACTTATGTTACAGAGGGAACCTCAGGACAAGCGAGAGATCTCTTTTACATCAACTCTGTATTACTTTATAAAAAAAATTATCAACTACATCCTTATTCCAGTATTTCCCCAAGTTGATTCTTTCACTGAAAGTTTTCCTTTTGATAAGGAGATGGTGGTAAGAAAGTGGGAGGGTGACACAGGCTCGTGTGGTGGGGAAAAACGGTGCTGGAGAAAGGAAGCCATGGTCTTTTCATCCTCTTGGAACTGTGTATATTGTTGATGGAGTGAGTGCTGCTGTACTGTCTGACTACAGCTGTTAAGGAGATGATAGCTGAGTGTACTCAGTCTGTATTCAGTACTTGCACTGAGGGGAATCCATTTATCTTATTCCCTTTATCCTTTATCTCACCTCAAAAATCCATGTAGCAATATGGCAGAGATCAGAAAAAATGAGGAAATGGATTTTATCAGTCAGTGAAAACTAGAATCTTTCACTGTTGCATGAAAATGTCACCCCAGTGCAGTTAGAACAGCAAATAATAGTAGGAAGTCTTGGGAAAGATTAAACCAAAAAGCATCTCTACTGCTCAGAAGGTCCATGATACATTTGCAAAGGTGAAATTCTGTTTCTGCCCATCTTGAGGTATGTAATAATGGTGGTGGTGGGGATAAGGGGCAGGGAGCAGTTTCTTTGGTGTTTGCTCTTGGCCACTGTTGGAGACAGCAGAACAGTGTCCCAGGTGTTTGCTTCCAGGCCTATATGCTGGAAGGCAAAACAACTGGAGAAGCTGTGCCTTGATTAGGAAGTGGTTAAATTATTTTGCTTTTTCTACTTCTATTGAACTTTCTTATTGCATAGACAAAATTGCAGAGGGAATAGTTGCCTGAAAGACCTTGATTATTTGTTCTTGCTGCAATTAGAAATCCAACAAACCTACAGTTTCTTGTGCTGTTTTGCTATATTCCTATGCAATGATTTTTTCTTCATGGTTAATACTGTACCTTACATGGTGGTGCCCAGCAGTGTACGAGGAAGTGGGATTTGGGGAAAACTTCCAATTAGAGGCTCTGTCCTTAGGAGACAGGATAAGCCGAGCAGGTAGAAATTGCAGTACAGAGATATCACGTCAATTAAGTCTGAACTAAGCTGAAGACCTCATCTCTAATTCCCAGCTTGTACAAGCAAATAATACTATTAAACATTTATAAAAAGCCTGAGGGAGCTATCTATATACAAAGGAAGCATAGGAAGTTATAGTTAAAATAACAGTGTATTACGTTTATGTTTTACTTGATGTGTTCAAAGTCTTTGGCACAGCACATCCTTTGCCACTTTTTCCATCTGTTTCTTCATAGTGTCTGTGTAGATTCTTTCCTCAGTATAATGTCACAAAATGGTTCTGGGACTAACAGCATTTCTGTACATAAGATATTGAAAATGTCTTAAGTAGAGATATGAAAAGTGTGTATCCCAAGTTGTTTCACTTTCAATTGATCTCCTAAGAGGATGATTAAATTAGATTTCAGGGCTGTATGTTACTGTTTTAAAAAAAAAAAATTGATAACTTTCTCATTCTTGTGGAATCTTTGGCTGAATGAACACAAAAATGTCCATTCGAAGTATTTCTATGAGTTACACAGCCTAGTAATGGTGGTTTTTATCATCAGCCAGTTGCCTGCTTTGATGGAAACTGGTCACTTGGGAACTGTATACGTCCTTCTGAGCTTCCTTTGAGATTTTCTTGTAGAGACAAAGTATTGTCATACTCCTGAAGCAGAATCCATCTGTTTCTTGCCATTGAGAAAGCTAAATTTTGAGCTGACTTCAGTATAAGACCCTTTCTCAGAACTGAACAACATAGACTTATGCTTGGTATACCTTGGATTGAAAGGCTTAACACCGCTCT
>NW_008589442.1:45399-56882 GCF_000691845.1 Merops nubicus
GTGTAGGATACTCTGTGACTGGGATGTGTGTAAATTGGCTTGACTTGTAGCATGCATTTGGATCTCTTATCCAGGAATTCTTGTTTGGCTTCAGCTATAGCATCCTTTTGAAGGTTGCAGATGTAATTAGGTGTTCAGTCATTTCAAGAGAAGGACTGACCCTCTAAGAGCAGAACTGCTGGAAGGAGTAATTCTACTGCAATGTCAACGCAGAAGTTGTGGTCTGATGCAGGCTCCTGAATGTCTGTCCAAAGTGATCCCAAGAGTTATCCTGTCAAAGACATCCTTTCAGAGTTGTCCTGAAGAAAACCAGGGAGATGAATTCCCAATTCAGTATCCCATGTCTCCTTTGAATGCATCCTTTTATTGAGATGGATTTCCTGTGTCAATTCACAAGAGTATATATTTCTGACTCAGAAAGCTTTGAAATGGCATCCACGGAGCTAGTGCTGTTTGGTGGCTTTCCCCAGTGATTTGAAAACTCTTCATTTAAAAGCTGATGTAATGTTTGGGTATGCCTACATTTTCATTCCACATAAAGATTGTGTTCTTACTTAGCTGTGAATTCCGGGGTAGTTTGTTGTTTTTGTTTTTGTTTTTTTTTTTTAATCTTTAAATGCTTCTGCTCTTTTGCATATCATGAGGGGAAGTCCCGAAAACTATAAAACAAAACACTTTCTAGCTGTTGAGTTGCAGTTGAGAAGAGCTTGGGATGTGGTAATGGCAGATGACTGTTGGAATTAGTCATGCCGTCAGAGTTTGAAGGTCTTAATTTACTTTTTGCATTTTATTTGTGCTTGAGGAACATGCAAATTCAAGAGGAAGATCAAATATTATGAATTTCTACTCTTCTTTTTCTAATGTGGGAGTGCTGTTAGAAAATTGTAGGAGGAATATACAGAGAAAATCAGTTCTAAGGTGTGCATAAGGTTGAGAAGATACCAGAGAAAGTGGAAGTGCCCTTATATTTGAGTGCGTGAGAGTAAGGAGCTTAAAGGAGGGAGATCTGGGTAAATATTGATGTGGGTAGAAAACATCTTTATTAAGGGAAGCAAGCCGCCTTTGTACCTAGCCAAGAGCTGTGAGTGACATCTTAATGTACTAGCCTTCATAAAGCACTGGTGTGCTAGCAAAGTAGAAATAAGATCAAAGAAATGTTTTTCCACATACGTAGGACGTTTTATCCCTAAACACCTCCTGTTAAGCCTACAGTAACATAGAACTTTGGCAGTTTTGGCAAGCGAGTGACGAGAGACTGTAGGTACCACAGATCAGTGCTGTGTTGCTGGAGCACAGGCAGCTGGAAACACTTCTCCTAAGTGCATCATAGACTAATTACCTTCTGCACCATCTTCTCATCCTCCCAGCAGCACTTGTATGTTCAGAGTTTTGAAAAAGAATATACAATGTCAAAGTTCTCCTCTAAATCCAGAAAGTGCAATTTATCTTCCCTATCGTCAAATAATAACGGCTTAATATTTGAGGATGTTTGAGGCACTCCTTTGCTGTCTACCAACCCAACTCTTGTGTTGTGGACATTGAAATATCCCCTGTGTTCCTGGATTTCTTCTGTTATTTCCTCATCCACTCTTTAGAAAATGACCACAAACATTTTATCTGATGCATGACATTATAAAACTCTTTTAAGGTCAGTGGGTAAAATGAAAAATGTCAAATATAGGGAGAGGACATATAAAGGACAGATGTTTGCACCAACTTGTGCTGTACCAGTGCTTGGTATTTTAGTCCCTTGGTCCCTGTGAGATAGACAAGTTGGTGATATCTCCTCTTTCTAGATAGGGAAAATATGATGAGGTAAATCAGAGGACATACCTAAGATGTGTGCATAGAAATAACTCAAAGACAAAAGATTTCATTTAGGTGAAACTACCAGAAAAAGTTGGGCATGATCAGGGGTGTTGTTTTGAGGACATTCGTAACTACATCAGACAACATTAAGAATTTATAGCGTAAATATACTTCAGACACAAATCAAATAATAACTGGCAAAGGACCTAGCAAAGCACTTTCTCTGTGAAGGGATTATTCTGAAAATTGTGCATGACTGCGTTTCAGGCACCTATCTTTTGTACCTTCTGGTATCAGTCACTGTCACAAAATAGGAAAATCATCATATCTAGTCTATTGATTGCCCACAGCCATAGGTACTCAGCACAAAACTTCTTATCCATTCTTGTCCTTATCAGGAGGTACGTTGTGATACCTTCTGAAGACCTTCGATTTTCCTGGTATGCTAGTTTGTAATGAAGGTGTGTATACTGTATCTCATTCTCTGCACTGGTCCCCAGGCAACTCCAGGAGAGGAGGTGTTTGCTCCAGGTGACTTATGGCAGTTGCTAGCTCAGAGCTCGCACTGTGGTCATCAATCACAAAGAAAATCTGTGGTGTGAGGTTAACATTCTCCACTAATTTACTAGAATGCTACTTAATACCCTAAATTAACCATGTCTCCAAGGCAAATGACTTTACATTGTGGATAGTTGAATATTTCAGATGCTGGTAATGCTTTGTGCTTGCATGAAGCTTTTGCATTCATAGATTTTTAGAACTGTCATAACACAATGATTCTGGATAGTCCCTTTGGGAGCTTTTGTCAAGAAAACTGCAGCTTTTTTCTCCCACAATGTAGAGAACTAGAGAGGGGGAAAAAAAAGAGTTCTCTACCAATGGAAGTTCCCTAAATTTCCTGCTTAGGTCTCAAGGAAATAAGATTCTTGTACAAGGTTCATCAAGCAGTATATTAAGCTGTTTAACAGCATTTTGTGTTATACCTGTAATCCCTGGGGAGAGTATGAGCTCTGTTGGCCGTTCATCTGCTGACACAACTTCCTGTGGTAGTCTGTGCCTGGGGAAAGAATTGCTGGTTTTCAGTCCAGGCTGTGAGTAGAACATCCTCCAGTTTGTGAGCAGAAAGGTACCTTACTGTGCATTTTGTTGAAGGATGATTTTTTTTCCTGTAATGTCTCTGGCAGGTAGAGGAGGATATCTGATGCTGTTTGGAGAACTGTTATCACAGCACTTTTTGATGCCCATCATTGGATGCTTTGGTTTCTTATATAGAAAGACTTGGGGTGGTTTGTAAATGTTCAGCTTTGAATTCTGGTTTGTATTCAGGGGGAGAACTGCTTTAGTTCCATCCAGATTGCCAGTAAAGCGTGTATTATTTATTCCTGCAACCCTGTAGGATTGATAAGGTTTGTCTCCTCGAAGTCTTCATTTTGGTTTTCTTGAGGATAGGTTTCAGGCAGCTGTCCTTGTCCTAGACAAGATTTAAAAGAAGCAGTCTGGGAAATTTGCCTAGACCAGCAGAAAGAAATCAGCTTTTGGATGCAGCTATCTTAAGGTGTACCTGTAATCTCAGGATAACTTTCAGAAGTTCTGTTTTCTCAGTCCTTGTTCTCTTGTCTGACAACTTCATTCTTTGATTTCTAGGATGTGTTGACTTACTTGCAGGAAAAGGGAAGAGAGGAATTCTTTAGGAGTCTAGAGGCGTTTGGTGAGGAACTGTCAGATGGATATCTACTGCATAAGACTGTTCCTCTGATCAAAGCAAGCCTTATGCTTATGGGAGACTTTTATTTTGTTGTTTCTATGTATGCCTGTCATGTCCCTGTAAAAAGGATTTTTATGTTTGGCCAGTTCCTCAGTGATACATGTTTCAATTTTTATTACATTTTCTGCTGCTTCTTGTTTCTATTAAAATACTGATTTTACCTTTACAGTAATTTTCTTAGACTGTTCCCTGAGGCTGCTGCATAGAAAATGTTAAGCTCATCTGTTTGTCTGGAATATCAGCATGTTGCTGGTTTGTCTGGAAAACATTGCTCTGGCGTTATGCAGACTGCTGTTAACCAGCATGGATGCTGAAGAGCATGGGCCTGGCTCTGAGCAGGAGGTTGGGCTAGAGGCCTCCAGAATTTAGTTCACCCTAAATTAATGTAGCTTATGTAGTAAAGGGAAAATATGAACCTCAGAATGCCTCTTTTACTTTTTAAATGGTGTGAAGGTTTGAGTTACAAAAGGAATCCTTGGCCAGTTAGTAAATCTCATGCCAGTTGCCTACCTCTGCCATGTTCTTATGGACTATCAGCAAGTTCACCACTGTAGCTAAAGAAAAGGAAGGAGCAGTGCTATTCTGGGACTGTTTACTTCAGACATCCCATTGAAAAGATCCTCTAATCAGCTTACTCCAGAAATGTGGACAGAAGTTAGTGGAGGATTTGATGGAAGTAGGGCCATGTAAAGAGGCAGATGTTGTATATGTCCAAACATGAATCCCTGAATCCTCTGGAAGTCTAGTTCTTGTATGTGTTTTCCCTTACATGCATCTCTTATGTTCCTCAATATCTTCTGGCAGTGGTGTTTTTCATTAGGGAATGCTTGTTTGGTCTACTTGGCTTCTCCCTTCTTTACTGCCTTGAAGTTCTTTGCTGCCTGTCCCCTGACATTTGCAAATCTGCCTGGGTTTTATTTCTTTTTGGTCTCAAAGTGGCATAAATGCATAGTGTGTGTGTACCTAGAGCTTCTCACCTTTAGACAGTACAAATGTACAGGTTGCCCATGGCTGGTGTTTAGTCAGGAGCGATGACAAACCATAATTAAAAAAAATCTGATGGGTAATTCTGCATCGGTTTTGAGTTGTGCTCTTGGCCTTGTTAAGTTATAAAGATCTGTGTCACTGTCTTTGAAAGTGAGGAGTATCAACAAAAAAGTCTTCCCCTCATGTCAAAGTTTAGGGTCAGGGCTGCTCAATGAACCTGCTTAGTGAACACTTTGAATTGGTTCAGCTGTTGAGGACACATGATGGAGAGGGTGTGTTTCTCTACCTGTTACTGTCAAATTGGTGAATGTTATCATGGAGAACAAACAGACTGATATGTCAGATTGTCCTCTGCAGGGAAAAAAGTGATTGTAGGAGGAACAATGCATGAATTCGTATTGATGTGAGTGGGAATGAAAAGTTTGTCCTTATAAACAGTAGATTGTCATCTCTTTGACTCTTTTGAAAAGCTGTGTGCATAGTCATTTGATGCCAACAATTGTTTTCAGTGGATATTTTCCTGTTGGAAAAGGGTTTTGTGGTAGCTGCTCAGTGAAGGGTAAACTTAATTGTTTGTTAATAGGTGCTAAGGTTTTTACAGGTATATTACTTGACTCCTAGGTGAAATAGTCCTTATGTTGTTTTTATTCTAACTTTTAAATTTTTTATCTTCTTTTATAGAAACGATTGAAAGCAGCAGAAGCAGAAAGCAAGCTAAAGCAAGTGTATATACCCAACTAGTAAGTATCTTTCTGTGTTGTTTGCTTTTGTGTTTCATTGTAGAAGGTCTGGTGTAGCAGTTTCCATGGCCTGCCAGTATTATCTATTTGCTTTAGTTACATGATGAGAGACATAGTTGAACAAACATGTCAGAGAAGTATTAAATTCGGTTACCAATATAACGAACCTTCTGCTGATGCTTGAATAGGCTTGGATTCATGTGTATTTTAGCTGAGCTAATGCTAACCACCCTGATGCTAATGAGCAACTGGGAGCCCTGTGGAAGAAAACACGGTAGCTTTACTTGTTCAGAGCTGGCTAGAACAAAGCAACGCTCCTCCTGGTGTGCTTACCCTGCTGCTGCTGCTGAGTGTGTAAAAGACAAAGCTGTTCCCACACACTGACCCTCCACTTCTGGAACACAGGGTATTTCTTCCATAGGCAGCTGAGGACATTCCCTCTGGGGCTTTCCTGGTTAGGATGCTGTGCTGTCATGTTGCTCATTTCCTTCAATCCTGTAGAGTGTTCCCATCCTGAAGCCACTGTTACTTCTAGTTTGGGGGTTTTATTTTTATACAGACTGGGAGTTGGGGGCTTGCTAGCAGGTCTGCATGGTCGTGAACATAAGGGCAACTAATTAACTGCTCAATAGTGTATCTGTTTTTCTTAATTTTTGTCACCAGTGAATCACCAATTCGTGGTTGCTTCCTAATGTAATTTGTATGTATAAAAATTGATAGAAATATATTAAAATGAATATGTAATGACATATTAATTTTTTAGAATCTTTGTAAAATGCATTTCTTCTATTGCATTCCTCCTGTATGACCCCATCAACAGTTGTTACAGTTTTGAACTTTAAATCTCCTCTGTCTTTTCAGCTTTCACTCCCAGATACATTCCTATGTGTATTATCGCAAATAACTCCTTTACTCTTTTATGCTATAAGGAATCAAATACTTATGAACTTCTACCATGTGTTCTGTTACTTAAGACAAAACTAAGTTTTCTCTGTTTAGCTTGCAAGACAATCCCTTATTTCTTGTGAAAATACAGGATCCCTGCTTTCTTTTTTGCTTCTGGAGTATGTTGATATCTCTCTGGTGAATTTACTAAAAATGAGATATAATATTCAGAGAAAAGTGAAATAGATTTCATGTCACGCAATTTTTTTTCAGCAGAATTGCTTTTTGTTGATGGTGTTACTCTGTAGGGGAACACTGGACATCAAATAAAACATTAATTCACAACGTGATAAGCCTGTAAAGCAAAAGGCAATTTAATGTAGACTGTGGATATGAAAGGATATTGGAGATGAGAGTGTGGTAGTCTTACTTTCGCTTATGGATTATAATGTATGTATGTAGGGTTTTGTATTTGAAAGGTTATGGTGCTCATTTGATAATGGCTGTCTGGAGTGCTGTATTGTCCCTCAACACTGTATTTCAGCAAGATAATTCTGGTTGCTATCTAGAGAATATAACGAAATCAGCAAGTTACCTCTACTTCAGGAAAAGACTTCTGTCTCTACCTGTCTGGTTGCTATTTTTATCTTTGGCTTTGATTTTTTCAGTTATGTTTGATTTTTGAGAGTATTATACCATAACTTACATATTGTTTAATTGATAAAATGGGTGTCACATTCTCCTCCTCCTCCTTTAATGTCCTTTTGTGTACATCAAGTAAAGTAGTAATTACATACATGATTTATTTAATCCCACAGGAATGCTTCTAGTGCCTTTTTTTTTTTTTTTGCTAATAATAGCTCCAAATTCAGCAACAATTAAGTACTTCTAAGATTTTTTTATTACGTCTATTCGATTTTCAGTGCAGGGTCTGGCACACAGGGAATATATTGCATCTATGTTCTCTTGTGACTTAGAAGATTATATTCTTGGCTTGTAATAGAAATACATAGTGTAGGGTTCTAAATATCAATGTTATTGATTTGTCCTTATCGTGTTACTGAGCTCATTCCTGTTTCAAGGCTTGAACCATAATAATCCACTTGTCATCTTGAAAAATAAATTACTTGATGTAGGCTGTCACAAGACCTACACAGAAGTGTATCAACTGAGTGAAACCCATTCTAACAATAACTGGTATAAAACTGTTTGCAAAGAGAAACCCAGAAGGATATTGGACTTAAAATAATTTTTTTGGGTATGTGTCTCTAGCTGTTTTTCATGGATAGGACTCTTGTTTGTTCCTTTGATGTTAATAGAAGAATCTATGAAGAAAGGAGGAAAATAATAAGAAAAACAATAGAAGAGATCTTCAGCATACGTGTTATAGAGTAAAAAAAAAAAAAACAGCCTCTATATGAAGCTTTAGCGTTCATACTTTTTAACTTGGGACTGTGCCCCAAATTTATGATATGGGTAAATGAAACCTGGAGAGTCATACAGGTAATTGAATTTTCAAGTCCTAAACCAACATCTTAGATAGTCTAAGAACATTTCTGTGCTCCTTCCAAGAAGAAGCCTGAGTTTGGGACAGCCATCTGTAGTTGATGTGACTGAGTCCAGTATTTGTATGCATGGCTTTGTACTTCATCCTTAGGCTGCAAAAGAACTAAAATGCTTTCCTGATGAAAGGAAAAAATGTCAAATCAGTTGAATTCTGCATTTGGGAAATGGTGAAAAAAAATTTTTTTTTAGTTTTCTGGAGCATCTTCTCTGTCAATGGAAGTGGTGTTAGATGAAGCAGCAGCAGAAGCCCGAGTGCACAGAGATTCCATGTCCTTACACACTTCATCCTGCCACCCACTGGGGTGAATGTGGGGCTCAGAGACCCTTCTTGTTGCAGATGTAGTCTTGGTCTCTTTCTCCTTTCCATGTGTACCCAAGTGTACTCTTCAGGCTGTTGCTGAAGTCAGCTGCTGCTTTTACTGAGCTTACGGGCATCGTATGCAACGAGTACGTACTCGTTCCTTGCTCTTTCTGATGATGATGTGGTTGTGTAGCTGGTGCATTTTGGGATTAGGACATCTGCAAATCATGAAGGCTGAGACATACCATTTTCTGTGAGTTTTCTGTTTCACTTCGATCTCAGTGATATCAGAAAGGGAAGAATGAAGTGCTCCATACAATCCCCAGTCTCCAAAATGTATTGATGTAAAATGTAAATTTTAAATTTGCATCTGTAAATGTAAATTAATACATTCTACTTACAGTATTGTATCTAAGAATCTCAAAGCACTTTGAAAGCTGCAAATGCTCCCTTACAAACACTTGCAAAATATGGAAATATTCTCCCACCCTGTCTCCTTTTTTAAGCTAATAGGGAAATTGGAGGAATAGGTCAAAGCTTTAGATGACTACAAGTGGCAACTGCTTAACAGGATGAAGATAGTTCCTTTATCTGTCTCTTGGTTGTCATCTGCCTGAGGAACAAGACATTTTTCCTTCTCTGTTTAATGGTGCAGAGATCCACTGCAGCATGGAAAAGGGATAATGCTGTTCTCTCTCCTGTAACTGTGCTAGTTAAAATGGCCATCTTCAACATTTTGTTGGAAAGCTGCTCATTTTCAGAAGAACCCTTGTTTAGTAGACATTAGACTTAGAAGTATTTCCAGTAGCCTGGAGAGTTGTGATGAGAGCTCATCTCTGTTGTCTGGATAAGGGATCCAGATGCCTGCATTAGACACCTAGAGGTAGGTGGCATGAGTGTTCCTTACAAAGGATTTAAAATTGTTCTTATTTATGAGGCTTTATTTCTTAATTGTTGTTGACAACTAAAATTTTATCACTGTGCTGTGGGTCAGATGCTAGCTAGCCATGTAGTGGAGGGATTTCAGTGTTCTGTGTGGCTCAGGATTATTTTCACATTGGGATTTTTGGACAGGGGCTTCAGTCCATGCGGGCTGGTTTCCAGTGCTGCCGTTCTGCATGTGGTTTATCCCCTTGGTCTTTAGTTAAGAGTGATGTCCTGTAGAATGCAGCCCAGAAATCTGCATTTTGTGTTTCCAGTTCTAGGGACTGACTGTTCCAGCACAGCTGAAACCCATTTAAAAAGTTTCTATTCTTGATGTAAGAATAGAAAATGTGAGTTTACCACACCATCAGTGTTCTCACTACTTTCTTTGGATCTTTCACTTCAGTTTCATTAATTGCCTAATGATTCATCCAGTTATTCATCTAAGTCTCTTGTTAATAGCTGTGGTAGGCTTTGGTGATATCAAATAATTTTAACATATCATCAACAATTAAGAGTTTTTTGCATCTTGTATGATGAAGACATTAGCTGCCTAAATTTTGTTGTTACTGCCCCTATAAAAGTTGACCTTAGCTTTGGAGCAGCACATTTTCTGGTGCTTGTTGCAGCTATATTAATTGTAATGTTCTGAAATCCTGAAGTGAAGGTGTTGCCACAACTACAGCATGACACTTTTGTGATTGGTATGATTTGGTGGTGTGCTCTCACCCCTGCATCCCTTTCATTTGTGTTTGAAGTACAAGTCTGAGAAGGGCTGTAGGAAGGACAGTGGGTGCACACACCGTTCTCAGCTGTTTTCAACCAGACACATCAGGGCTTCCTGGCATGCTGGTCAAAAAAATCCCAGACCTTTTTCTGTGCTTTACTGATGCATTTCAGAGTCCTTTACAGCCTTTTTTTCAGAGGATAAACCAATGTACAGAAGGGAAGCAACATGCCTGATGTTGAGTTGTGAGACCTGGAATGGGGGCTTAGTTTTCTTCAGTCTTTTGCTCTGTCTGTTGGGCAGTAGTGCTTGTTACAGTGTGCATCTGTGACGACTGTTTGTTTTACAGCATCTTGGTAATGTTTGCACACAGGGTTTGCTAGTGAATCATTGGCAAAAGTTCTTTTGCAGCAGGTTACTATAGTGACACCCCAGAGCAAAATGCTGGGTGGCTTTAATGTACCTTCTTTCAACTTTCCCTTTATTAATGTGTCTGCAGATCTCCTGCCATCTGTGGTGTCAGAACTTTGTGTCATTTTGATAAGCACCCCTAAAACACTTTAATCCTTGTGAGAGCCAGGTAAATTAATAGGTAAAAGGAGAAGAAAACCTAAACAGCCTTGTTAGTCTAAATGCTTTTTTTTCCCCCTACTTCTTTGCTTCCTTTGGATCATGTATGGGCTGCTCAGTGTACTGAAGGAACAAACTATTTACAGTATTTCTGTGCTGCTCAGCCTCCTAAGATTTCTGCAGAAAGGCCTTTTTCTGCAAGAACTTTTCAGCAAAGAGGACCATCAGAATGCTATCCGAACTTTTTCTTGGACTGGGGAAAATACTCTCCTAGGTTCTTATGCAATGTGTGTGTGACCCTTGTAGATCATTCACAGCAGAATCTATTTTGTCTCTATAGAAATGGGTCTTTACCAAGCTCTGTATCTTGATATCTAATCAGACGTTTTCAAATGAGAAGGACGACCTTCTGGCTTCCAGGGCAGTGTAAGCTTTCCCGTAGTGTTTGGGTTTGTTCTGGAGCTGCAAAGGCCAGTTGTCTTCAGAACTCTGTTACTTGGAACTCCTTTGCCTTCAGGGGTCATTGCTGAGAACATGAAACCTAATATTGCTGCCCCATTAGAAAGAAATTAATTTGGCCATATTCCCATAATGCTGTTTCTGCAGTGCTAGCCAGAGTGATAAGTAATAAATATTCTGGGTCACTGAAGTTGGTGTCACTGCTGTGTCAGCGTGCAACTGATATGTAAGAAAACGCATTTTCAGGAAACTGTTTTATCAAGCCCATTTTAAGATATTTTTGCTTGAATAAGTGGATTCCAAGTGATGGGTTTATTAGTAGGAAATGAAAGGAATATGCCCACTCTTAAGTCTTCAAGTCAGAGAACAGGTGTGAAATGTAACTGGCACAAGTTAGCACCAAAGCCTGCCTGTGTTTTTGTTGCTTCTGTAAGCTGAACTCTTTACACCACCTTGGAGTCTGCATGTTTTGTAAGCTCCTGGTGTATTATTCTTTTCTGAAACTTTTTTACAACTTCTTCTTTCATCCCCCAAAAGTCCTGTCCCTGCAATATCAATTCTGTCCTTCTTGTTCTCTCCCATGCCAAGGAATTTTTTGATGTCTTGTTTTCCCCCTCAGACACCTCTTCCTCTGCAGAGATTTTGTACTATTCCATACTGCTCTCTATGCCAAGATTTTGTTTGCCCTTCCATTCTCAGCTTCTGCCAGTAGCTTTCATGTTGTTGTTTTTTTTTCTTCCTGCTGCGTAA
>NW_008589442.1:56913-90413 GCF_000691845.1 Merops nubicus
GGGATGAGCTGAGGTGATTCAGATGTTATATTAAAATGCATTCATGATAGTCATCAATGTGTTTTGCTCTATGGATGTTAGGCTTTCAGACTTTTTCCATTTAGTAGAAATCTAAATGCTTTCTGTTAGAAGCACAGACAATAGTTTAAGACTTGTCAGAAGGCTCATATTAATGAAAATCTCAGTGTATATGCTATGTCCAAAGATTTCAGACACACAGTGTGTTGTTGGACTCATGCAAATGGCATCTGTTATTATAGTTACTTTTATTATTGGTGTTATTTAAGTATTGGAGATGGTGTGTTCGTGGAAGCCAGAATGCTGGTGAGTACAGCTTCTTCTGGAAACCACACAAAATTCAAAATCTTCAAACATTTTGAGCTGTACTTTTGAAATTCAAGCAGGAAATTGCACGCTTCAATTAATGTTTGTCCTCCTTTTTGCTTTGTGTTTTAAGTAACAAGCCAAACCCCAACCAGATCAATGTAAATAATGTCAAACCAGGAGTGGTAAATGGTACTGGAGTACAGGCACAGAACACAGGAGCAGGACGGGCCTGTGAAAGCTGTTATAGTAAGTGACGCACCAGTATGGCAGTTGTGCATAGAGAGTGTGCGTGCTGTGTTGCAAACAATAAAAATAAAAGCTGTGTTGGGGTGGGGGGTGGGAGAGGTGGCTTTGAAAGGATTGGGGATAGAGTTTGGCACAGTTGCATTTAAGCAAATTTGGTTTTTTTTTTAGTTACTCGTGTTACATGTATAAATAGTATTATGAAGTATTGAAGGGGGAGTTGGGAAATGTCCTATTGTAATGACAGGTAGCTATTGAGAAAAGACTTAAATCACCAAAGGGTGAATTTGACAAATTATTCATAATGTTTTAGTAGATATCAAAATATTTGATATCATTGTATTCGATCTGCTACCTGATGCTAATACACTGAATTCTAAAGATTGTGCTCCTCTATAGGGAGCCTTTAGAGATGATGGAACGTTACGCTGTATGAGAAGTCAAGTCACAGATTTTGTACATTCTTTAGTCATAACATTAATGTATGGAGAGTTCCTGAAGACAATTTTCCCTCTCTTCCATGCGATGTAGAAGTTGTCTACCAGTCTTGCAAAGTGAGGAGTTTCGATTCCATTGGCAGGAAATTTTCCCATACTACTAGCTTTTTTTTTTTTTTTTAAAAATGTTCATGTTTTAAAAGGGGTTTATAAGTGTAATTAAATCTGCTGAAATCATAAGTATATTTAAGAGTGGTGATGACAGTAACACCATAATTGGTATTTTAATGTCTGTTTGAGCTCTGCACTGTCATTGTGTGGGTTTTCTTTTGTGATGGTTCTAACGAGAATAAGCTCTGAAAATTAATCCTGTTTAAGGATATATATAATTTCCACCTTTGTTATCTCTAGCCACACAGTCTTACCAGTGGTATTCTTGGGGTCCCCCTAACATGCAGTGTCGCCTCTGTGCATCCTGTTGGACATACTGGAAGAAATACGGTGGCTTGAAAATGCCAACACGGTTAGATGGGGAGAGACCAGGACCAAACCGCAATAATTTGGTAGGTATCTGCAAAGCAGGCTGCTTGGTACCCTTGCCTGGAAAGCCAAGTGCCATGGTATTTCACTAGTTGTTCACTGTTCTTAAATATTTAACAGCAAAAAGAATGCCTTCAGCCCCCATTGTTGTCCTTGGGTTTGGTATTTCATGTCTTACAGAAGCTGCTGTGTTAACTTCGGCTATAAATAATTTGTTGCTAAGTACTGCCCAGGGGAGGGGGTTGGGGGATAGTTTGTTTAGCAAACTGGCCTTCAAATGCATAGAGGTAACCTAATGAAGATGGGGAAAAAAATTAAATGTCAGCCAGTGTTTCTGGTATTTGGTTTTCATGATTTTTTGCTGTAGGGGGAAGAAGATTCCTCCCCTCTCCCCCTGCCCCAAAGGAATTCATTATTCCTGAAACCTGTTCCCTTTCCCAAGGCATATTCAAAATTAGATACCTCAAATATTTAGTGGCTTTTTAGAGATCCCCTGTCCTGTTTTTCTACTTACTTCCATTTTAAAAAAAAATAATCCTTCCTTTTGGGTAGGTTTGAATAGGCATTATTTAAGTGGCTTCTGTTTAATTTTCTCCTTTTATTTAAAAAAACAAAGGTCTCAGAATTTTTCTGAATTTGGTGGGTGTTCAATCTGGAAGCATCGTATATTGAGCCCACTGGAAAAAGTAGCTGGCATCACATGAACTGCAGGATAGTGCACATTTCTTCTCTCCTAGTCTTCACTATCGTTCCCTTTCTGTTATCTTTCTTTTGTTTAACCTCTGTCCTCTGCAGGCTTCTGTTTCCCCTCTGAAGCTTCCTAATTGCTAAGATAACTGCCAGGTTTTATCAGCCTTATACCTCTTGTTTGTTAATCAAAAGTATGTAAATAGGGGAAAGCCACGTTCTCCTCAAACTGAAGTTTCCTCCTCTATTTTCTAGCCATGGGTAGGTTTGAGATAAGATACTATTTTCATTATTTTATTTGTTGACTTAGTTGCATTTCTTGAAGAAATTATAGCTTTGTCTCTCTGTAGTCCATAAATGCCTTTCAGTAGTAGTCTTTATTACATGCAGTGAGAATTTGACAACTCTAAATACATTCATTGAGCACAGAGTAAGAATTAAAACAGAAATTCTTGCAGCTTTGAGACAAAAACATTCTAACATGCTATAAAGTTGCTTTTGGAAGTGAGTTTGTGATGTCTTTAGCCATCAGGCTACTCGTGTCTCCCTGTTATGTTTGTTATGAAGAGTTTGCATTGTATATCCAGAGCAACTGTAAGCACCCAAAGTTGGAGAGTGTTTCTGTTGACTTAGTAACACTAAGTCAGTCATGTGATAGCATCAGGTAACTTCTTCAGGTCTGGCTTTTGGATTCCTGCTTTAAAACTCGGTACAGCACATAAATACTTAGCTGTGAAGAGAAAATATCCCCCTTCATTTTATCCTTTAAGATATTTTGGAAGAAAATTCCAAATGTTGATGGGTAAGATTTGGGAGATGGGAATTGCTGGGCTGAAAGTATTTTTGTGTAGCTCCTGTTTTTAGGTCTGTGAATCAGTAATTGAAAGTAACTTTATATCATATTCTTGCTCTTCTTTAAAAACATTCTTTCTAATAATGACTTTTTATAAATTTTTTTTTTTTTTTTCTTTTAAGAGTCCTCATGGTGTGCCAGTACGAAACAGTGGTAGTCCCAAGTTTGCTATGAAGACTCGACAAGCTTTCTATCTCCACACAACAAAACTGACAAGAATTGCCAGACGTTTGTGTCGAGATATCCTGCGCCCCTGGCACGCTGCGAGACACCCCTACCTGCCCATCAACAGCGCGGCCATCAAAGCAGAGTGTGAGTGCTGGTGCAGCTGGGATCTGCTGGCAAAGGAGCCCTTTGAGATTCCTTCCCTCAAAGTTTGAGTTGCAGCCTCTTGAGATGCTTTCTTCCATGTAGCTAGTAGTTTCACAAAATCTAGCTGTACTTGCGGAGTGTTCTGACTTCAGGCTAGACAAATAACTTTGAAAATTCATGAGTTGATAGTTTTAAAATACTCGTGTTTGTGAGTACATTTATCACTCTTCTGCATTTGTGTCCTGTTGCCAGGACATGCTGGCAACCTGTAAAATTTCTTTTGATTGGAAAGCTCTTTCAGGACTCTTGAGTTATTAATTTAGTTTTGCTATAGTATCTAAATATCTTTACCCGCTAATTATTTTTCTTTTGGTTTACAGGCACAGCACGTTTACCTGAGGCATCAGAAAACCCATTGCTATTAAAGCAAGTGGTTCGAAAGCCTTTAGAAGCAGTACTCCGGTATTTAGGTATTAAAAAAAAAAAACAAACACCACCAAACACAATCCAACCAAACAAAAAACCCTACTAACGACTTCTGCTAACCATTTCTTTTTCCATTTGGTTCTGGATTTAGATGCTGGTTCTAGATTAAAGAACAAAATGTGAAAACTTTCCCATGAACTTGTCCTCTTTCCTTTTCCTATTTAATTTGACAGCCCTAGGGTCTCAGCAGTCCACTCTGGGCTCACAGAACTGTCAGAAACTTTTGCCAGTGAAGGGAGGGATGTAGTTGCTGTGGCTTCTGATGTATGTAGGGACAAGTTACCATCTGCTAATGGAGGCAAAAAGGTAGAACTTTTTAGGAACACTTGGTCATTCCACTGTTCCAATTTTTTTTTTCTGTACGGAGGCATTTCATATAGTTGGGTCCTCCAAGAAGCTTCTTGTGTTTAGGACAGCACTGTGTCCCTCAGCTTGTGAATTAGTTGTTGCCTGTTCTGTATGGAAAGTAGAGAAGGGGGATATATTTCCATTCTCTACTTGCTTCTTTCTTTTTGTTGATGTGGAGTTTTTTTGTGGTTTGTTTTGCGAGGGTTTTTTTTGGTGGTGTTTATTTGGTTTTGTGGGATTTCTTTAGTTTTTAGGTTTTTTTTTTTTTTACAGTTTTCTTGAGGACATGGGCCTCATCAGCTGATGTGTGGGGAAGTACTGAGTAGCTCCTTCCAGGACTTTTGTGTAAGGTTTAGGCGCTGGAAGCATCTAATGTGGTGCTACGTGACATGCCAGCCCTGACTACAAATCAATGCAGAATCATTCTCCCTCGTGTTGCTGGTTGCTAGAGATACCCTGAAGACATGTCTCAGGTTGTTAGAGCAGTCTAACGTGAGTCTAACCACAGTGAGCTAGCTTGGACAGTGGTACTTTGAAGGCTTCCTGACTAACAGGGAAATTGATTGCCTTTTTACTCTTGGTAAGAAACACTGGAGTTGATCTTGTGTTTCTTTGAACATCTTTGTCAATGAAATATTGTAAGGCTCAGGGTTTATTAAATATTTACTGCTTCTCTGAGTCTTGTACTTCTACTGTATACTAATGAGATACAGAGATTGAGAAACCTTTGTGCAACCGAAGAAAGCAAATAAAGGGTGAAGTTCTGCTGTTGGATAAAATCCTGCTTTTAGTAGAAATACAGAATTTCACTAGCACTGTGTCAGTGTGTTCATTTGACTATTGAGCTTGGAAAAGGGAGTGCAAAAAATGGAGGGAGGGTGATGGAGTGGTGAGAACATATTTTTGGAGGTGTCACGGTCAGTGTGCTTTAAGTTACACGTTACGTGGCTGTTGGGGCTGTGGGAGAAAAACTCGTTTGCCGTTACTTGTAACTGTCTCAAAATCTTGAACAGCGACACTCATTTCTGCCTTGACCAGAAGTTTAAATTCAGCCTCTGTGGTTTTTTTATGGCAGTGCTTTGAATTCTCTCGTTTGGCCAGTTTAGAAATTGTAGTTTTCACAAATGTTGCAGAACTGGCAAAGTCGTGGTTTCCCCAGGGTTTAGGAGTGTTTCATGACTGCCCAAAGATGGCCTTTAATTTAGAGCATGCCAAGATAATCCTGTGTTGTTGGAGAATAGTGTTTAGGAAATGGATACAAAGTACTTTTGTTATAGGCTCTTATTTTAGGATAATATTATGACATTGACTTTAACATCTTCAGTAGACGTAAATTCCTAAATATATGTAAAGTGCTTTATATAAATAGCAATCTCCAGTGAAAACTGACTGAGATAGTGTGTATATAAGGGAAGGTATACTGGGTCACCTTGGAAGTCTGCGTGTTGTTTTCAGATTTATAATTCCAGTATCTTCACTATCTTCACTGATAAAAAAAAAACTTGCTGTTTTACAACAGAGTCTCATCCATGTCCTCCGAAACCAGATCCTGCAAAGAGCTTGTCCAGTTCTATCAACAATCTGACTCCTGCTAAGTTCACGCCTGTCATTAATAATGGGTCTCCAACTATCCTGGGAAAAAGAAGTTATGAACAACACAACGGAATGGATGGTAAATATTTTTCTGTAATGTGTATACTATCTGTACAGGCTTTTTTTTTTTCCTGTCCTTTTGGAGTTGAAGGAGATTATTTAAAACTATAGTCCTTTATATAAATTCCCAGTTTCTTATTCTTGAGAGAAGATTTTTATTTCTTTTTGTAAATGTCATTTGTCTGATTTCTCCTGGGTAAGACACGTGATGTGCTCTGTCTGGGTGGTACATTCACATAAAGCTGCTGTGTGGTGCAGCTCTGCCTACTAAGTTGACCAACCTTGCAAATGGGATAGTGGAGGAGAAACTTCCCTTTGATTTTTAATTGAGTAGTATGAGAAAATTAAGAGATTAATAGCTTTTTCCAGTGGTGTTTCTTTTATAATTTTGAGGTTTACAGCTTTTTAATATGTAGGTAGTAGCTGTGCAGTTCCCAGGTGGATTTGTAGCCTGTGGATCACCTGGCTTTCAGGAAAGCTACCAGAGGCTGTGTGCCATTGAGAAATGCAGGCTGCTGCTTAGCTGAGGGAGGCCGGTGTGCCAGATCTGGCGTGGCATAAAGCTGCTCCTGCCTTGTGCAGAACCAGAGCCTTTGCTTTTGTTTGCCTTATCACTGAGCATCTCTGTGCAGTGGGGCTTGGGCTTCATCTCAAGAGTAAAAGTCAATGGGAAGATGTTTGAAGCGGGAGATAGATGCAGGTTGTTCCTGCCACAGACTCCTGGGCTCTGTTCTGAAGAGTTGCTCTTGCCTGAGAGGGTTGAGGAAGAGAAACGGCAGGCATTTGCTCAGATGGGGATAAAAGGCTCTGTTGCAATGGCCTTCATGGGAGTGACAACATGGAGGGTAGCTCTCCTTAACAGGGGAGAGGAACAGTTGGTTTAATGGTGACTGAGCAGGGAGGGAGGTACAGAGGATCTTTCTTGGTTTTCATATTTAATTTTTAACTTTCTTTGTGACTTATCTGAGATACAGTTGCAAACATTTGATATCTTATTGACTGTGTTTTAATATTAACAACTTTTTAAACTGCTGCTGTTCAGGTTGCTTATGTGATGTTTTTCTCTTTTCTGTTCACTTGTGCTCTATCAGGCAACATGAAGAAGCGCCTGTTGATGCCTAGCAGGGGTAAGACCTTGAAGCTGCGCTCAGCTTATGCTAGGAGAGTGATTTTTAGTTTCATCTGCTGGCTTGTCTGTGCTTTGTGGCTAATGAGTCTGTGTGCACCTTCTGTGTTGACGTTTAAGTGTTCCTTGGGTAACCGTTTCCACCCAGTGTTACGCTGCTCACCTTCCAGGCTTTTCACATGCAGACAACAACTCGTACAGCTGTACTGAAGACATGAAATGCTATGCTCAGAACTGGTTACTAATTCCTCAAGTTGACAGAACAGTTTTCTAGCAGTTCTGTGAAACTGCTGAGAGCTGTGATGGTTGGTTTGAAACTAGGTGTTGTCACTGTTTGACTTGTAAGAAATCAACTTCACATGTTCTGAACTACTTTAGATTCACTTCGACGAAAGGAAATAGAAGACACTATTCACATCCCAAGTTCAAGCCTGTATTTTCCACTGTGAGTGGACAGTCTCACCAGCGAGGGACTGTCTGCATGTTCTCTACTTGCAGTAGAAATAATTTTCAGAATTTCCACAGGTTAAATATTAATCTGTGCTGACTACTGAATAGACCTTAGAAGCTTTAGTTTGTGATAATGCAGGAAACGTACGTATGACGTCACTTAAGCAAATTCAGTAGAACAGACCAATTTTAAATGATTAGGGTATACAAATGTCATTGTGAGACAGGCAAATACCAGAACTTGAGCTTATGTGTTACCATGAAATGGCTGACACTGCATGCCCTGATGTTAAGCTCTGTGTTGAATGGCGGAGGCAGTGGATGACTACTATAAATATTTATGTGCATGCATGTATAAGTGCATGCAGAGAATACAATAAGAATGAGAACAGTGATTGTTCTACTGTCTTGCTTTCTTTGGAAATTTATACCTTGATATTGTGTTGCTGAATTTTTAATATGCTTTTTAACTTCTGTCTTTTGGCAAGAATAACAAAACCCCGCTGCCTTGGTCAGTTTGGCTTCCTCGGAAGCTTTGTCCAGTAACAAGGGCTATAGATGTGGAGTAGCTCACTGAATTTCCACAGCTCGTAGTGACTACCTGCTTAATGGCATGCCTGCTGCTCCCTGTTAAATGTCCTCACCAGAAAGGGGATTCGCTTAGCAGATGACACACTTGAAACTCTGAGACGTGGTGGCCCAAAGGAGGGAAGAACCAATCCTTCCTTCAGGAAGGCGCGCTCTGCGTAGAGTACTGGATTTGACAAGCTGAGGCCATTTGCTTGCTGGAAATGGAGGATTCTTGTTTTTGTGTTTTCAGATGTCTCTCTGCTGGCATACATACTTGATTAGATACATTTCACTCATAACTGTTGCTGTTTGCAGTTTGCAAAAAGTTTGGTGAGGTACCTGTTTGAGCTCCTCAGAATACATGTTACTCTGAAGCATATGTGTGTAGTTGTGCAGAGGCCAGCTCTCACCGAGCAGCTGCTGCTTTGTCTGCTCGGTCTGTTCTTAGCCAGCCACTGAAATACCTGGAGTAGGATTTGTTCCTGTAACTGCTAGGTAGTGGAGTACAAATCAGTCCCAGAATCCGTTCACCTGCTGGAGCAGTGAGTGTTAACTGGATATTTTTGTGAGCAGTTCAGTTTAAAAGTGTCAGCTGACATTTATTTGTGAATGGAAAATGTTTGCCGCACTGCAGTTTTGACACTTGAAATATTTTCTGAGCCTGGCTTGCTGGAGGCTTTGCTAAGACAGAGAGGGTAAGGAACCACCTGCAAGGAAACAAGATTTAAAGAATTTGAATCGAGATCCGCTGCGCACAGGGAAGCAGATGGTAGAAGTTTCGTGGATCTGTTTCTGGCCTGGAGCCAGTTTGTGTGGCACTGCCACTTCACACTGGTTCCCAGTTGCCTTGCATGTAAGCTGGTAAGCTTTCCTGGCTCTGGGCATGGCTAACACCAGTTTACTTGTGCTGTGCCAGAACTGGGAGCATGGTGCTGAGGCTTCTCTTGGCTCTGGATGGAGTCATATAGGCTTATTAGTTTGGGGGAGCTGCTGTTGGGAAGGGAGAAGAGGAGGTCAGGAGAGAGGAAGAGCACAAGTTGGAACCACTGAGAAGAAGGGGCGAATGACAGCATGTGTGATGAGGCCTTGTAAGCAGAATTTAGGCACCAAGGAATTAGTATAAAAGGACTGAAATAAACCCATCTATTCAGAATGACTGATTTTGACTGTAACTGACCTAAAATAGAAAGAAAAGGATGAATGAGAGTAAAGCCGAGTTGTTACAACCAGTCAGAGTCTTCATTTGCATAGCCCCTATAGATAGCAAGGGAAATTGTGGGGGTTTCTTTGTTGCTTTTATGTTTTTCCTCTACCCTTAGTGATACCTGGTTTAGGTCATTGTAGGAGTGTATTGGAAAAAAAAAAAAAAAAAAAAAAACCCAAAACACAACTTGTATTAAGACTGTATGGAGAGGCTGAAAATATTCTTTCTGCACAATTTTAGGTGCAGGGAGACAGTTTGTCCACCTGTGTTGAAATAGTTTTCAAGGGGATGGTAACCTTCTGTAATGTTATGACTTATCCAGGATAGCTGATGTGGTGTGGCGTTGGTGGCACCTGGAAGATACCTTACAGTTTAGACAGGTCACAGTGCCAGAGTCTCTGACATAGCACAGGTGGACATCTATTATGGTGGGCTTTAGTTGAAGTCTCTTAGCTGGTGATACAGTCCTTTTGATGTTGGGCTGTTACTTCCAAACACATGGGAGAAGTATGTATACTGTAAATTATGGCTGTTTGCTGAGCTGATTGCATGTGATGGCTTCATAAAGCTTTCCTCATGGCCAGGTCATAAAACAATATAAATTCAAGAGATTGCTTTTGCAGGGAGTAGAAGCTTCTATTTTTGCTTAGTGCAAAGCATTAAGATCCATGTTTATATATATATTTATTTATATTGATGGGCAGGATTCTAAGGCATTTAAATTCCCATGGCATCTGCTGCCTTCATTTAGAATTAGACTGTTTAACATTGCTGAAAACTGATCTGTTCACGTAGGTTTTTGAGTGTTCCTTCAGGCAACACTGCTGGAGGTGACTCATCTGTGTCTCTACCATCCCTTGGTGTTTAGGACTATCGGTGGTCAGTGGCCAGATTAAGCCCTCAGAAAAGTTAATCAAGTGCCCTGAGGAATGTTTGTGTGTAAATGGAAACGCTGTTCCGAAATGTGCCTGAACAGTGGCTGAGGGTGGAGGGGTTGGAGGTGGAAGACCACCTAGTCTATAGGCAGATGTGGGTTGGTCAGGCTGAACTTTGTGTGAAGAGAGGTAGTAGGAGGAGGTGAGGAAAGGCTGGGAAAAGGGAAACTTGGTGGTAAGAGATTAAGGAAGAAAAGAAAGGGAGACTGTTGTTAGTGGACTGTGGCCAGAAGTAATTAAAACTCTGGAAACGTTGGAAATTGCTGAACTTAACAGTGCTTCAGATTTTTCCTTTGGAATTTTGTTGCTTGTTTGTTTTTCCTCTTGCTACTGTAACTCTGGCTTAAGTATCTTTAACTTTCCTTTTTCTGACTCAGCCCTAGAGAGCTGAACATTTTCAAGCTTTGGATATGATTTTTCTGTCCAGGTATTGAGAGTTTCAACAGGTGCTTGAATTCCAAGAACAGGAAAATATTCTTAATCTCAGCTCTCCTCACTACCTCCACTCTATTTTGTAAGAAGGGTGTGGTCCTTTCATCTATTTTGTTCTCCTTGTCTTTAAGTCACATTGGAGGCAACATTAGGCATACAGTGCCCTTCCCAGCTCTCCTCCAACATGAGATTAGCATGAGCAAATTGCTGCAGAATCCTATTTTTGGAGCGTGAAAAGTACATGGAGTCTTACAAGCTGTTGAGTGCAGTGAGATGTTAAAAAATTATTCATTTATTACTTTTTCATTAATGTTCTGGAGCTTGACTGACAATATTTGCTATGAATCTTCCTCCAGAGAGATAAAGAGGATGTTTTATGTTCTGGATGCTGTTGCAGCAATCCAGTGTGGGTTCTGTGTGATACTTGGCTATGCAAATCCCTACTGGGGGAAGGGAGGAAGGGAGCATTGTTAGATTTGTTAGATTCCCTCCCCCCCCCCCCTTTTACACCATGTTAGCTTTCATCTAATCAAATTTGTTTTTTCAGGGTCATCACATGCACTCTAAAATTGGCAGAAAGAGAGAGAACATGAATGAGTAGCTGAAATAAAGGGAAGGCTTTTCCCAGCAACAAACTTGCATTGATAAAATGGTAGTGGATCGAATGCTGAAAATTGGAGAGGGTTTATAGAAGAGCCATGAAAACAGTGAAGGGACTGGAAAACACACTGTATAATGGAAAATGCTTTTATCAAAGTGGAAGTTGTAGATGTTTGTCTCTGCTGACAGGAGCAGCAGAAGTGTAATAATAGAGGGCTTTTTAGGCTAGACAGGAATGGAATAATGAGCTGCAGTAGCCGAAAGGTACAGCAGAAAAACTTTGGCTGGAAACAAGCTGCACATTTTTGAGTGAGGGTAATTAACTGTTTGAATACCTTGCTTCTACTGCTAGGGACTTGTAAACCAAAATGGAATGTCAGTCTAATTTAATGTGTTCTAGTTCATTGTTTCTCTGCTTCTTTTGGGGAAACGTGTATGAACTCCTAGAACTGTGGAAGCATTCATCAGCCTAACATGGCACTAGTTTAATTATCAAGAGATAAGCATGAAAATGGAAATGCTGTTCTTGATCAAAACCAGCTGTTGAGGTGGGAATATAAGGAAGTCCTCTGGCACCACCTGTGTAGGTGACCAGACTTCTCTCAAAGGGTTTTCTGTTTTTCCTTCTGGCTGGCTTAGACCTTGCAGAAAATTTGGACTTGACTGTATGCAAAAATTCAGCCTCAATCAGCACCAGTCCCAGCTGCCCTTCCAAAATCAAGGGTAACCAGCCAGAGAAAGTCTGCCTATCTGGGAATGACTGGAAGGAGCGGGGAATACCCATCCTTTAATGACTAGTGTGATACATGTCCTGGCTTTTGCCGTTGATATCCAAACCAGAGTAATGTTGCCTGTTGTCAAGAGAGAAAATGTTCAGTGCTCTGTAAAGGGATGACTCTTTCTCGACAGCAGCAGCACAACAGTGGAAGAATGACAAGTTACTTGAAATGCATTTTGGATACATGAAGAACCGTGTGCCTGTGCAAATTCCTTGCTTTAGAGTATATGGCAAAAGTATAGGTTATTTTTTAAGAATTGTATTTAGGATTTTCTATTCAGATGTTAAGTGAAACTTTTTTCACTTGTCTTCAGCTTAGCTGTGATACTGTGATTAGTTTCTTTTGGTGCTGTAGAGAAAGATATGGAAATGCAATCAGGAGCTGGACATCGTGCTTTATGGATTAACTAGTGAAAACAATTTCCTTTATGAGGGATGGCATGGAGTAAGATGCAAATGTTGACTGAGTGACAGGAGAGTGCATATCCCATGGCAGTGCTAGGGAGCAGGTGTTGTTAATATGAGAAGAAATGAATAGATAACAATGCAAGGGCAGAATTGCAAATGTACCCCCCAAACCTGAGTAGGTAATTAAGTGGAATCTGTGTGTGTGATCTGTATCACATATAGACACACACACGCATGTATGTGTACATGATGTGTGATACTCCCAATTCTAAGAACAGTGAATAATTCAGTGGTTTCTAGTTTACATAAGCTTGGTTCAGCAAATACTAAAGCAGTAAGGTTCCATGGGTTTGTTGCCTCTTGTTTTTTTTAAGCAATGTGTTACAATGTGTTAAAGCCAGACAGAATGTACCGTGATGCTCTTTTAGGAATGCAAGTGGATAATATTGATTGACTCAATACTGAGACAGCAGCTCTCCATTCTCAACATCGTTGTCCAAGGGTAGCTGCTGACTCATTGTAGTTGGATATTGCTGCCCAGAAAGTATTAGCAGGGTCCTTGAGGTACTTTTAGCAGAAGGTAAAGCTGTGCATGAACACACACATCATTGGTGAGGTACTGTGAAGCAAAGTAGTGTGAACTGTTAGACCAAGCATTTTAGGAAATGCTGTCTAAATCCAATGAGCTTAATGTGCAGGGATTAGTGGAAGGAGGTGGGTAACAAACCACTACTTATCCAAAATTAAAGTTTTTCTTTGTGGAATCTCTTACTTGGAGTTACTTTTTGTTTAATGTTGGTTTGGATTTATCTGTCTAACAGACAACTATCTTCACTTCTGTGTTTCATTACCACCAAAACAGTCTGTGTTTCTGTATTTGTTGCATGGGGCTGGGCTACTGTATTCTGAACTATGTGAATCTTTCCCTTTTTTTAATCTTAAATCTTTTTTTCCCTTTGCCAATCTTGGTAGGAACTTACCTAGGTAAGTAAATTGCAATTTTAACATTGTTTTAACGTACAACAGAACTTTAAGAAAATGTGAGCTTAGGTGGTGTTTTGTAGCATTTCTGCTCTGTTCTGCTCGTTGCACTTGCATAGCTGAAAGCTTTTGTAGTGTTTCATTGTTAGAAGGTGGACACTCGGTCTGCTCACAGCAGTTAAACACTCTTGGCAGTTTAAGAAAGACAGGGGTACTGAAGCATTCTTACAAGCTTGCAAAAACTGTATGTGTGTGTATGTCAACACACAGACTACTTCAGGTGAACCAGTGACATGGAAGTTAAATCAGTGTTCATCAAGCCTCATTCATGCATGCATTTTTATATTTTTCTCTAGCTTCCTCACCAGTGTGGTACTGTTATCTTTTTGTTACTGTTGGGAAGGATGGAATCCCAGGTGGAGGAAAAGAAATAAGCGTATGAATTTTTGAAAGCAATGTATTTTAGTATAGTGAACTTGCTGATTGGAAAGTGTGTGTTAAATTCTCTACATTCATTGTGACTGAAGATGTGTTTATGAATATTACTGAATATTGCATGTTCTGCATGATACTTCTCTTTAGTAAACAGAAGTTAAAACCAAAATGCCATCTGTGACTAAGTGCTTGATAAACTGATCGGTTAAAAAAAAAAAAAAAAAAAAAAAAACCAAAAAAAACCCCACTATGTTAACATGAGATGAAGGACCCATCTTTTTTGTGTGTGGTGAATATGCTGAAGACTGGAGTCAGTTTGAGTAAATACAAATTCAATACGTCCAAGTTACGTCCAGCAGCTGGAAGCTGGGCTACTTTTACTCCTTAGTACTAGCATCAGCTCTGTACAGAATTCTTGTGCCAAATTATGAAATGGTCTGTAAATATGTAAGCAATGCTATGTATGGTCAGGCATGGAAAAGCACTGGAAGGTTTCTGCCCAAGCAGAAAAGTGGCCATGGTTGGTGCTTATTTTGCAGCTTCTTGATGCTTGCTGTTAGTAACTTCATGGAAATACCTCTGCACTCCAGTCTGCGCTGGGCACACTGCTGGGGGTTTAGGCTCTCCTGCTTCTCGAAATGGCAGGTGTGGATTGTGTGGACTTGCACAAAAGCAGGCTGAATTTGAGTGGTGGGAGTAATTTTTTGGATGCTGCCATTCAGATGTTGAGGTCCTCTCAGTGGAATCACAAGGGTTGGGACGGGTTCAGCAATGAGCATGCTTGTCTGCTTTTCTGGTGGGTCCAGATGTGCTGGTTTACTTCCCATCAGGAAATTTGATTACTCCACCCCATGTGGTCAGGTGCCAGATATTCCCTACTCCCACAGCATGCCTTTGAGGTGGTGCTCTAGTTGCTGCCAGAAGTTTAGGTACTCCTTTTTTTTTTTTTTTTTTTTTTTTTTAAACAATCCTGAAAGCATTAGAAGCAAATTATATGAGATTGTTGAAGAAACAGGTTGATTGACAGAGAGGTGGTTCCCCCATCCCCAAAAGATAAAACAAAGCTGCAAAGTAACAGTAGGAAGAGACTTGTTTTGCTGTTTGTGGTAGTCCCTCCCCACCTCTGTTTCTCTAGGTGAAAGTACATTCATCTGCATCTTTGATACTTCAAGAATGAAAAGATCATTAGAGCGTAGTAACCTGCTGTGACTGGTGAGCCAAAATCTCTGTAATTGTGCTTATGCTTGAGGAACAGGTCTGAGGTCTTTGTCACTAAGTTGTGGGGAGTGGAGGCATGCTTTGAGGGTGTCTTTTAATCTCTATACTGCGATAGGTGTTCTATTGCCATTTCAGTAACAATGTAGAATTGTCTGTGGCAAAGGACATTTATACTTATCTGCAGATACACCTTCAATTTACCTTGTCTTCATTTTATCCTCTGGGACTTCCTCTTTATTTTAGTGTATAGAGGAGACTGGCAGGAGGAGTTGAATGGCAGGTGATCTTTCTAGGGCTTTGGGGTTTTTCAGCGCTATGGAGAAAAACATTTCAGTCTTGAGTTTTCAGAGTGTATTTCAATTTCTTTGGATGCAAAAGAGTGGAAGGCTTGCTTAGATTCATCATTGTAGACTTTTATAGTTTATGGTTTAGGTTTGGTTAATTCTGAAATCACCTCCTTTTTTCCTTGGTTGTTTTTTTAATCTCATTTGGAGGAGGTTAGTGTTGTTTCTTATGTGGAACTATGTAAATTCAAGCAGTTGCACCTTGGAGGTCATCAAAGGAATACTCATACTTTATATCCTGTGGCTTCTCTAGACATCCCTCCATAAAATAAAGTTTTTTTCCTGGAGAGGAGCTACCAGAACCCTGTCGTATTTCCCTCCTGGTTTATAGTCATATGTTGTCTTACATTTTTAACCTGCTTATGGATGCCTGTGTTTGAGAAATCTCTCTCAAACACTGATCTGTGAAAACAGAGCAAGCACCCTGGGGAGGACTGAGATTCATGTGTTGAGTTACCTTATCTGTACCACTCTTTACCCAGAAACTGAGCATGGGTTGAGTTCTTAGAGGTCTTGTAGATCTCAATTTCTCAACTGCACAGAAGCCACCAAAAACTTTTGGGTGAGAATCCGTTGTTTCCAGTACAGATACATCCTGTTGACTAGACAGCTGTTCTGCAGTGAGTTACAGATGTTACACTGTCACTCTGCATCTCTTTATTGACCACTGTGGCTAACAGTTACTCGTATAATAGCAGTGCTTCAGTTGCAGATGCTTTTATTGTGATTATTTTTTCTTTTTTTAATTGCAAACTGAAGCTGGCCTTTTTAATGTCTCTATTCTTGCAAACTCCAGTTATCGAAGTGTGACTAAAGGGGAAATTCACAGATAGTGGAGATTAATATGCTGATTGAGACCTTATGACTGTAAGAGTATAAATGATATTGAAACTGTAACTTTCTTTTGTGACCTATTTTACTGAGCAAAAAGTTGTCAATGGCAGGTTTAGCCTGGAAACAGCAGCTTAGGGGGTGAGGTGTGTCCCTTTTGTTAGCGCTGCTTCTTTGCTCTTGGAGGGCTCTGAAGCTTTGAGGCTTAGAGTAAATAACAGTTTTGCTCAGTCTTCACTCTGTATTGGTCTCAAGATTTCTTCTCACTGTGGAATATTCTGGGTTAATTTGGGTGCTTGGGAATAGCACTCTGCTCTGTTGTGCATCCAGCAGTAGTTGTGGCAGCAGCCACGTATCAGCTGCTCCTGTAGGCCAGTCTTTTCTAGCATCAAGAATGTTCCTAGTATAAGAAAAGCGTAGATCTGTAATGTGGTTAAAATTAAATGTGTGGCTTCAATCCAGAGACTATCATCAGTTGATTTACATCTCTTGGAGCTCCTGTGAAAGGAGAAAATGTTATCTTTTTGTTATGGAAGGGGGAAGAAAAAACAAGTGCTGGAGCTTCGCTCCGAAGCCAACAGATTCAGCTTGCATCCTCCTGGCTGTGCTGTCTCCCAGCATCTGTGGAGTTCTTTGGCCATCCATCTCAAACAGCTGCTCACAGCTGCGTTTTGGATGCAATTGCTGCTCCCATGTAAAAAGGAATGATTATCTGGCACCACCTATGTTGCCTTTGTCAGTATCCAAGGGTTATCTTCTTACTTGGTGCCTGGTATATCTGTTCTACAGATTTGATGGAAATCTTTCTGGCAACTATTTCTTCATCTCTGTGGATACTTGGGCAGAAAAACACTGCAAAAATTGAAACTATCCGTCTTCATGTTTGAAGTAGCTAACAGCATACACCTACAGAGAATGGAGAATACACTTGATATATCAACTGTTGATTTTACTGTGGTGTTGTGACACACAGTGCTCAGAAAATGTCTCCTGTTCCGCCTTCCCCCCTCCCGTTAGTTTGCTGTGCCACATGTTTCCTGGCACACTTCCTGTGAGTACATTGTGTTTGGTTTTACCAAGGAGAACCTCAAGGAGTTACGGACCATAAGCTATAAAAATTAATTTTGCTGGATTCTTTTAAAAGCTTTGCTGTTTCATCACAGCTTAACTCATTTGCAGTGGAACATTTCAGAGGTGAAGCTGGGAAGCTTAGTATTAATGTGAAAGCAGAATTCATACTGGTAACTTCTGCAGCCAGCGACAGCACTTGCTGATGCCTGTCTTGTAGTACCTGTTGGATTTGATGTATTGACATTTTTGTTCTCGGCCAGAAGGGGCTGAGGATGGTTTGGTGCACTGATGTTTTCTGGGAGCGTGCATCTTAGAAAACTAAACAGTGCTGACAAAAAGGTTTATTGGGTCTCCCATTCCATTCCATGCCATCCTGCTCCCTTATAGCAATATGTCATTCTCTTATATCCCAGGACCTTTGTGTGTCCTGCAGGTCTCTTATACAGACCATTCAGTTTGGTACATACTCTGTGGCAGCATGGTAGATAGAGTACCTGGTAGTCCAGCAAACCAGCTAGTAAAGTCAAGCCATTGTGCTCCGTGCTTACTGGAGAAGGGCTTTGTGTGACAGCTGGAGTTGCTGTGCTCCGACTGATGGAGCTGTGCCTATGGAAGTATTTACTTGTGGTAGGGTCAGCAGATACAGCCTTGTTTGCTAACAGCTTGTAGATAACATCTGAGCTGAAGAGATCTCTAGGAATCCAAGGATGATAGGAAGGATTTAATTTGTGACAGTGTATAATTCCTTCCTTTCTCCTTCTTGATGTCAGTAGATTCCTCCAAAACTAAAACAGATTTTTCCCAAGACTTGAGGAAAACCTCACATCTGAAAGAGGAGGTGTACTTTTAGTGGTAGTTTGAAGAAAGGTGTGAGTAAATGGAGAAAAGAGTGGGAGAATGGAATGTGTTTTTAATTTGGGGACTCTGCTCTTCAAATCATGTTGTCAAGAGAGCTCTTTGCTCAGTTACTTTTCTAGGAGGGGAGAAGTTAGTTTGGTAGACGACTCTCCTTTGTAGCTAAACGGCAAGTTGCAATCACAGCTGCGTGTGTTTTGATTTTGTACTTTTTTCTGTCTTGGAAAAGCAATGGTCTTACCAGCTCTATTCTCTTTCCTGTTTGTTAGGTCTGCCTAACCACGGACAAACCAGACAAATGGTAAGAGAATGTTCATTTAACCAAAACAGGGAAAAGAAGAAATATTAACCCACACTAGATAGAACATCTCATTAAACTGCAGTGTTTCACTTCCGTCTTTGCTGTTTGCAGCTGGTCATATTTCCCAATTAATCAAAAAGTTTAAAGATTATTATTATTTTGGGACATATGAAACATCAAAGTGATTAAATACAATTATAACCTCAAATCTGTCTATTTATATGTAAATGAGATTCTGTTTTGGATGAAACTTTTTGTTTCTGCTTATACAGAAACTGAGTGGCTGTTTATAGCAAAGTTCTGGGATGTGTTTCTAGGTGGAATGTGCTTCCCTGAAGGAGGAAGTTTTAAAAGATGGAAGGGATTGTTTGGAAAACAAGTTTTGTAGGTGTTTTTTGTTGTTGTTGTTTGTTTTGTTTGTTTGTTTTTTTTAGGAAGTTGGTGTGCAAGTTGTCTGCTGAGAATGCTTGCTTAGGTTTTATGTTCTTCTTGAGTAAAAATTATTCCTAGCCTGTCATCCATGATGCTGAGTTTTATCAAAGGACAGAAGCAAATAGCCAGTCTGGTGCATCTCTGGCAAAATGCTTTCTCAGGAAGTTCACCTTGGTGTAAAGGGGCCAGGCAGAGCCTGCGTGTCACGCTCCCCCCTTTGGCATGGCTTACGGGAGACTCGGGGGAGAACTTGAAGCATAAATTCTTTCCCCCTAAAAAAGATCTTCTGGTGTTGATGACATGGAGCTTGCCTTATTAGGTGAACTGCCACAATGTATTAGTGTCAGTGGAGTCTCTCTGACATGAATCAGTCAGCAGCAGGTATGACTGATGGTCACTGAATGGTGATCACAAGCACTGTTAACTCTAATAATGTTCTCAGATAGTGTGCAGTACCATGAGGGTGGGCTAGAACCTGAGCATGCTAGTCTGCTTCTAAGAACAAGGCATTTATCTGGTTCATTACTTGAGCATCTGATCCGAAGTACTAAACTGTATTCCTCCATCAATTCACCTTCCTTTCTTGTCACTGAGGAGACTGGCTACTTGTTTGTGTCTGCTGAAAAAACCAGCTCAGTGCGGTGGGAGAAATCTGTAATGACCTAACACTTTTTAGGTGTTTGATGGTGAAACCCCCGAACTGCCTTGATTTCTGGTTGCTTGATAAAGTATACTACTGAACTTAAAATTAAAGGTCCACGTTTCAGGATGTACCATTTGAAACAAGTTGCTGTGTGCAGGTAGATAAGGCAATCTGGAAGCACAGGGGTGCCCCTTCTAGGTATTTCCAAGAACTTTTCTCTTGAGTCATTCTCCTGTGTATGTAGCAAGTGGTGAGAAAATATCCTTTGCAACACTAACAAAAGGATTTTCTTGGAGAAATCTGGAGGGGGTTATAAAAAAAAAAGCTTCTTATTGAAAACCTTTTCCTTAATAAATCTCAAATATAAAATCAGTTCTTGAAGTATTTCAGTGGTCTGCTGTAGTGCCTTGGTGTTGTCTTGTCTCACGTGGAGCTGGGCAACTAAGAAAATAAATTCTTATTGCACTTGTATATAACAGCTTTAAAGAGCGTAGGATTTTTAAAAGGTGGGGTTTTGTTTGTTTAGCTCTAAAGACCTAATTTTCTACAGGACGTAGGTCTTGTTAACACAGTTGGTTAAGGCTGGTCAAAAAAAAGGTCATCTATCTTTTTGTTTTCTCCTCAGATAAAAATGAGATAAACACAGGGGTTTGTGGTGTTTTGTTTTGTGGGTTTGTTTGGTTTGTTTTTTTTTTTTTTTTCCTTTGGTTGACAGAACTCCTTTCTAAGTAAAAGCGTAAAAATTCGGTTGAGCTTTTGCCATAACCTGACACTTCAAGACTTAGATACCTCATGTCCCCACCTTTCCTTTTGGGGTGGATATCCCAGGCCAGACATCCCTCATCTACATGCTCAGTTTCCCATTTTGTGGGCAGAAGAGGAACCTTTAGTGCATCTGGGGAGATGGTCTGACCTTGGACAATGGCCTGTGAAATACCAGAATTAAATTACAACTGGGACATTTTCTGACCAGCTTTAATTTATGGATAGCAATGTTTCTGAGCCCTTGTTTTGCATTTTTCCTGACTGTCCAGTGTTACTGATTTCAGTGGGATTTCTCAATGTGCTAATCAGCAGGAAGAACTGGACTTCAGATGATCAAGGACAGCTGCATTTGAGAAGCTTAATACTTTGCTCCCTTTCACCTGCACCTCTCTTAACAACAGCTTGTGTTTTTCCATTTGAGTGGAAGGGGCTACTGTGGGTCTGGAAGATGATACTTGTGTTGCCTTACAAAGCAAATGTGTTCTGTATGAGAAAACTGTGGGTTTAAATGCTAAATGATTTTATGATGAAAGCTGCTAAGCTTTGTAGTACTAGATTTGTTTTCGACAACACTTAATTATGTACCATCCTCCATAAATATTAACCTCCCTAAAACAAAAAGGATATGGGTAAGTTTGGTACCCCAAAATAACTGTAAATTCTGAATTTTAGATTTGTTTTGCTTTGTAGCTAGATTTCCTTCCCTGAAATCAGTAGAGTTGCTCTAGATTTATGGTAGTAGCTGGAACGTAAGTCTTACGTTCAGTCTTTCAACCTTGATGTCATCTTTCAGACATAAGCAACAGATTATTGGTAATGCCTTCCATTTATTATGTGTCCTGTCGCTGGAGTATTGCTGTCCTTTTGCATATTGAAAGTGCCTAACTTCCACTGCTTGTGGACAGTTGCTTTTATGTGAATTCTATGTTCAGTCATGGGCAAGTGGGGAAATATTTACCATCAACTCTCAACAACTGATATGAAAACTTTAATTCTCTTTTCCTTTGAGTGCTTATCATATGCTACTGAAGGTTTGTTGCAGTCCCTAATTGTAGCTTTTTATGTATCACGTTAGGGACCAAGCCGAAACTTGCTGCTCAATGGGAAATCATACCCAACAAAAGTCCGATTAATTCGTGGTGGATCCATGCCTCCAGTGAAAAGGAGGAGGATGAACTGGATTGATGCACCAGATGATGTTTTTTACATGGCCACTGAAGAAACCAGGTAGGAAACTTGGTCTTTCAGAGGGTTTAAAGAGAGGTCTTTTGATTTGTGCTCCTTCTGGGTGCTGCAGCTGATTTTGTGGTTAGACAGATTCAGCAGATCTGTGGCTACAGAATGAATGCAGAGACTGCTCGTGGTGTAGAGGTGGATAACGGCTGTGATACACCCAACCATGTCTCGTGTGCCTCATCATGCACTTGCATTCCAGGGAAAGCAGATTCTTCTTCTTCCAGAGCAGTTCCTGTAAGAGATGAACAGTAAGGAGAGGAAGACTGAGGTGAAAAGTTCACCTGGTTCAGATCCATAAATGCCTTTAGAGGTCCCAACGCAGCATCTCAGTAACAGGATAGGGGCCTTCTGGCACACAATTGATACTGAGGAACAGAGCCTCCTGTACACAGGGGGCTCTCCATGCACTCTTGCAGCCTGAAGCCTCTTGTGTTACCTCCCAAAACATCTCCTCATGTGTCTTGAGTACTGAAACCGGCAAGTGATATGGAGGGTTTCTGGGGGCTGAGCTCTCTAATATCTTTGGTGGTTTATATGTGCCACCAGTAGCAGTGAGATTGGCCCTGCAGTGTCCCTCATCCTCCTTTGGTGGTACTGTTTCTGCTAGTTCTTGTTATTCTGCCCACAGGATAAAAATAGTAGAAGAAACTTTCCTTGCATGAGTTTCACTTTAAACTCCATTTACAGGCTGCTGACAGAGCAGTAGAAGCTATGTGACGTGATGCCTAAAACAAAGCTTTTCTGTGCATGTCCTCAGTACTGTGTAATTCTGAGGGAGGGAAGACTGCTGCTGGGTGTGGTAAGAAAGGTGGAGACATATGCTTGTGTGGTTTCCTCCCAAGAATTTGATCCCTCTGTCCTTGGTAACCTCAGAGAAGGTCAGAGCAGAGCCGCAGCCCTGCTTTTCAGCCCTCCCTGCGAGCAGAGGTGTTCTCTGGCTTTTGTCTGTGCCTGAAGCCTGGAGTTATCAACACCACCTGTATCAGTGCCCCAGCAGGCAGAAACTTGCCTTTCTCTCCAGTACCTATCAGAGATGGACATGGGAGTTACTGGATCTCCGAGCCCTTACAAGTGACCACAGAGGTCAGGAGTTTTGAGTACTTTGTCTCTTCTGGCACTACTAAATTGGGCTACTCTGAGTATTCATTTGTTCAGTATGAAGTGCATAGTCAAGAGTCTTGATGTCCCCAACCTCCTCCTTTAGCCTGCAGAGCATTTCAAGTGTCAAGTAACTGTTCTGTGAGCCTATTATCAAAAACGGGCTTCTTAGACAAGCTACGGCTGGTAACACTGAAGTTCCGAACTACTGGTCTATTGGATCATAAGATTTCAGTGCAGGAACAGCCCCTTTTAGAAGTCAAAAGAAACATGAAACTAATTTCCTTGTCGGATTTGTTGCTATGGTCACTTTTAATGGAATTGTGCATTTCATACCAGCTTGCATCTTTCCCTTGTCTTTCCCTTCTTCTCTTTTTCTGTGAGGTGCTTTGAAAGTAAGCAGTGGGATCTTGCATGTAATTGGAACTAAAGTGAGACAAGTATTTAATTTTTCAGGGGAAGCAGTTTACTTATTCCTGTTGTCATCTTGCTCTGGTGAAGAGGTACTGGGATCCTGTTACAGGCCTGCAGGTCTGGCAAATTCAGGTGCCATTTTGGGTGCAGGGTATGCAATCTCCAATTCAGTCCTTAGATTTTCAAGGCTTATTTCATAATCCTGCATGTACAAGCAGCAAGAATATTCATTGAGTGTGATGTTGGTTGTGAGAACAATTTATTGCAGAGGGACAGAATCATCTGCTCATACAGAACCACTGACCAAGGCAGGAAAGATCCGTGCACACACCTCTAGTGCAGAAATCATAGTGCAGCCATAGATATCAGCTCAGGAAGACCTTATCTCTTCCATTTAAAAGAAGGGGGAAAAAAAATAATGGGCTTCTTTGTCTGACAGCCTTGCTGCTTAGCTGACTGCTGAGTGCTGAAAGGAGATATTTGGCAGCATGTTGAAAAGCAGAGAAGCCTGAGCAACGTCACGCTGTAAGCGGCACGGGTTTTCTGTCGGGCATTTCACCTCCAACTTTTCCCTGAACCATCTGCTGCATTCCAGCATCAGGAATGTGAGACTTGTTTGTGAGCACTGAAACAATTTGAGCTTTGTGTTGGCTCCATAGCAATCAATCTAGCAACAATATCTGCATATCATCCTCCAGCTGAGGGTCAGGCTGTGTTTGCAGCCACAGAAAGTAAGTTTTCCTTAGTTCTTGCACAAACACACACACACACACACACACACCTCTGTTTTGTTCTCCCTGTTGAGAATGGTGCTAAAAACCTGGATGGCTTTGAGGGAGCCATTTAAAAAGTTGGTTGACTGAAAGGAATAAGGTTTTGAATTCAAGACTCACAGTAAGGAACTTGGCATTTATAATTTATGCAAGCGGAGGCAGCAAGTGACCTGATCAGAATCTAGAACTGCTATGAGACGTGTTTCTGATGGCAGTGAGTCTGAGCACATACGGCTACTGTAAGAAGCTCTGCTGGCTTAAAGTAGATCAGCTTCAGCTAAGCAAGTCTTGGAAAAATCACATCAAAACTGAAAACGTTTTGTTCTCCCCACCACCACTTTTTCACAGTATTCTCTCCTCCTTCCACCCTGTGGCCTTTTAACTTCAGAAGGCACTGGAGAAATGGGGACACTTAGCAAACAAAAGACATGTCTCTGCATGTGTAAGCACTGTGGAGCAGGCTTGTTCTGCTCAGTGAGCAAAGAGAGCAAGTGAAGAGTTGACCAAATCTGACCAGAGCTGATGCAAAAAACTGCACTGGAAAAAAAGATTTCTTGGCCCTAGCTATGTTGACTAACCAAAAACTTAAAAAGTTACCTTTGGGAGGTCAAATTGTGGATTCTGAAGCCATGTGGCTGCTCTTCCTCTAGTGTAGTATCGTGTCTCTTACAGCAAGTCAAGAAATTGTGGAGGTAGGAGCCTGTGAGAGGAGGCAATGCTTCCTTCCTTAGCAGAGCCACCGTGCGCCCCAGCTCCTGAACTGGAGGCTGTGTACAGCAGGTACTGGGGGACTACTCATGTGAATATTTGTCACTTCCCATTCTAATCTCTGTGTGCCTTTGACCACCACAGCATCCTCTGGAATTGAATTCCTCATTTTAATAACATAGTTCATTTTTCATTGTTGCTAGCTGCTTTGGGTTTATGACTTCTTTTTTTTAGGATACTTCCTTTAGCTCCTGATCTTGACAAAAAGAAACAAATAGTCATTCTGTATTGTCTCTTTGGAACTTACTTTGCTGATTCTAAAACACTGGTGTGTCTCCTCTCCTTTCTCTCTTTTGCTTCCTGTATCTGATAAGACTTGTTGCTAGACTTGTAACATTTAGGGAAATTCCTAAGTAGATGTGACTGTTACTCATTTCTCGGTTGGTCACACATGACATGGGAGAAATAAGAGGGGGAAGACATCCTACCCTTTCAGTCTCCTCAGGGTGGGGGAAAGGCTCCAGTATAGGCTCGCTGGTTAGAGGCCATCCTGGATCTCCCCTGGAGGAGCAGTTTAGCCTTGAGACGTAGCTCTGTTGGAGACTGAATGTTCCTGGCTTGTGCTATGATGGGTTTCTTTTGATCAGCAGCTGTGTGCACCTGCTTGGGCACAAAGAACGTCAGGGAGCTCTGTGAGAGATGGATTAGCAGGCAGGGGAGCAGCCAGCATTGCCAGAAGAGGTTTGGTTGTAACTTGGCTTTAGTAAATTCCCACAAAGCCGCCTGCAGCACGTCCGGCCGATGTGTCTGCGTGCATCGGAATAAATCCGCAACACGGAGACTGGCTGTCGTAGCCGTTTCACGTTACGTTTAAGCAGAAGAGCCTGGTCCTAAGAGGCTGGACCAGAACGCCTTCTGCTCCACAGGGGAAGGATTTTGGAGCAGAGAATGCCATTTCCTCTCCAGTGTTGTGTTTATAAATCAGAAAACAAAAGTTCCCCAGGGGAGACGTTGCTGAAACAAGCGGCGTCGGCCCGTCCTGCGAGCGAGCAGCATCTGCGCGTGCAGGCCGGGTCCGCAGAGAGAAGCCGGAGACCTGCCGCGCCTCCGTGCCCAGTCCCTGTAACCGGCTCTTTTCTCCTTGCTGTCTGCAGGAAAATCCGCAAGCTGCTTTCCTCCTCTGAAGCCAAGCGAGCCGCCAGGCGCCCGTACAAGCCTATTATCCTCCGGCCCATCCAGGCAGTGCAGCTACGCCAGCCCATGAATGATGAACCCATAATCATTGAGGATTAACATACGCTGAGCAGCTTCCTGGCTGATGGTGGATCTGCCCGAAAGAATCTCTCCTCCAGTATATACTTGAGTTTCTATGGCTACGGCATTGAACTAACTGTTGAAGAGAGGGAACTTTTGAGGAACTGTTTTGCATCTTTTAAACCCTTAAAAGGAACTCAGCCCTGCTCTGAGCCTCTGACCACAGACTGCTCTCTCGCGCGCGCTCTTTCCTTCTCTTTCCTTTCTTTTTTTTTTCCTTTTTATTTTCTTGTTTTCTTTTTCTTTTTTTGTTAAATTTTTGGTAACCTGTTTTCCCCTTTGCTTCTACCCCTTTTGTAGACAGGGGGAGGGAAAGTAAGTTTAACTTATTAAGAGAATGTGGACTAGTACTTTTTAGCTTTGTTTCCTCTTCTGATGTACGAAGAGCTAGAACCCTTCATTTTGTGACTGAGCTCTCGTTGCAAAGCCATTTTTATGAGGCTGTGTTGTAAGATTTTTCTGGTTTTGTTTTTTTGGGTTTTTTTGTTTTGTTTTGTTTTTTTTTTTTAATTTTTGTGGACGGTGCCATTTTTTATTTCATTTATATTATTTCTTTTGTAGATAAATTTCCAACCTTTAACTGATATTTGCATATAGGAGCTGAAAACCAGCCCCAGGTTCAGCCAGTTTTCTTTGGTCCTGTCCCTTATGTTTTTTGGATCATTTTGCACGGCCGGTTGTGCTCATGCACAAGACAGAAACAACTCAGGCTGAGAAAGGAGTGAGCTAAGAACTGAAGAACCTTGCAGAACATTACACTAACGTTGGGTACAGTGGAGACCAGGCTACCAGAATTAGGTGTCCTTACTCTAGTGATCTGGGCCATGGCATTTCTCCCAGTAACCAGCAGTTTGTGTGCTGCCTTCTCTCTGACATCTGGAATCCTATGTGCTGTTGTACCACCAAGACCCAGCAGTAGGCCCAGCAGTCCAGAAGTGTAATGAATTGCTTTGCTCTGGCTCCAAGAGTCAAGTACACCAATGCCCAGGGACATTTTGCTTAGAACTCTGAACCTGTTTGTGCATCAGTGTTTTTGGACACATCTCTCCCAGGACAAGACCTGGTTTCTCTTTAACTGCATTACTGTATGTTTCCCATTTTGAAGGGAATTTAAATTACAGATGGGTTTTCATTTGAACACATTGTGTCTGAAAGTAAGTGGGTTTTTCCCCTCTTGACATTTCTTGTGTTTGAGATTTCTTGCATCTCTTGAACCTTCTTATGTATTTGCAAGTCTGTATAATTTCTTTTTCATATGTCTTCTCATTGCAGCGCATTTGCCGAATGCCCTGCTCTGTTTTGAAAGGATGTAAGTTATCATTTGCAACTTGTGCTGATCTGTACATGTACCTGCCTCAAGCAGACACAGCATGTAATAACCCCCAAGTCATTCCATATGTGTCAGCGGTGAGATGAGCCAAAGTTGTATTTGGGTTATCACAGTCCAACCGTGATTCTGTGCAACTCTGCTAACCCACCGGGTTAGACGGAAAGGAATCCCCACAAAATGAAAACGATTCACTTAACTTTACTTAATAAACCTGGAAAGTGAGCTTTTGTGAAATAGCTGCTTTTTGTCTCTTCTGAACTGACTGCCCGGCCCCTTGCTCGGCCTCTGTGCTCCGTCCTGCTCGTGCCGGGGCCGCGTTCTGCTCTTGGCTGCCTGCAGAGCCGCAGCGCGTCCCGGTGCTGCCCGGCCTGTTTGGTTCTCCTTGTGTGCCCTTTAAACATTTCTAGCACTTCAGACAGTGCCTCCCTCCCTCCTCCTTTTAAACACAGCAGCAGATGCAGCACCCCATCTCTGAATGAGCCTTTTGTCCGCGGTGGCTCATGCTCCTTGTGATGGGGGTGTGACTGGCATGTGTCAGAGCGAAGTCCTTGGGGACTTCTGGGGGCTAGTGACCGGGCCCACTGGCTCTGAAGCGCTTCTTCACTCCTACATTGGCTCCTTACTGGCATAAGCAAAGTGGGCTCAATGTTTGGTCTCATTAGCTGCTCGAGAGTGGCAAGATCATCTACTGTGTGGCTGTGAGCAGCTGTGCAACTTAGTAGATGTTGTAAGTGCGTCCTATACCGCTGGTTGAGTTCTCCTATCCACAGCTTCAATGCAGGAGGGGACAGTCATTCCTGAAGGATACGCTACGTAGGAAGGGCACCAAGCTTGCTGGATAGAAACCTGCAGAATGTGTGCAGTGGTGCACGACTGCACCAGAGACCATTGGCAGTCTTACTTTGCCTCCCTCGATCTGTAGGATTAACCCTACGGACATAAGAAATATCGCCGTCTGCAGGAAGGTTTTGTAACACTTGTTTTTCCTCCATGAGGGAAAGGTCTCATAGGGATTCCTTCCTGTTGCAAAATGAACTCTGAAGAGATCACTTTGAAAAAAATCTGTGTCCAGATTGGGTCCTGCCCCTCTGCAGTGGGGTTTGGAGCTGGTGCCTCAGCTGGCTGCCTCGGTTTTTGGGGAGCTCTGAAATCCCTGTGTGCTGGGGACGGGGCCCTTCAGTTACCTCTTTGTGGATGAACTATTGATGAGATTTGAGAGAAGCTGTCTGGGCTTGGAGTCACCACGTGGGGGTGCCAGCCCTGCGGTTTCCAGCGACTTAAAAGCTTTCTTGGAGCAGCTCCAGAGATTGCTCTGGGAATTAATCCAGGCAAGTAGAGAGAATATCCTGTGCTGCCCTGACTCTGAAGGATCCCTTGCGTGTCCTTTAACATGGACGCTGTTTATCGGCGCCCGGTAGCAGACTCCACTCCCTTGTGCTTTACTGGCTTGTGTTTGTACCAGCTCGGGAGGCGGGGTTGGAAGGTACCTTTAGCAACAGAGGTAAAGCATCAGCTCAGGAAGTGCAGAGGGAATGGTAGGTCCCAGCACTGACCTATCTAAGCCTGAGCTGTCGCTCTCCTAAGCTGGCTGCGTTGATGTGCTTTTGCTGCAGGCATGATGTGTTGTCACTGCAGGATTATTTCTCCTCCTGTAGAACATTTTAAAAAAATAAAAGGTAGATAGAGCTGGGGCAGTGTCCCATTTTCAGTGTCACTTCCATCTCCTAAAGAGCCCTTGAGGTTGTAGGTGAGAACTTCCAATGGGAGCTGTTGGTGAGAGATGCTGGGCTGGCCTTCGGGGACTTTATCTCCATGAGGCAGACCCCGACATCTGGAAGTGCTCACCCACCCGGAGCTGGTCACTTCTGCCACACGTGTCTCCAGTCAGTAGTGAGTTTTGCCACATGCATTTGGATATTTTCCCTTTAGCCCTGTGTCCCTGGCAATCCCCATCCTTCACTTGCTCTTCCTCCTTGCAGAGGTGGGAGCAGCTGTGTCACAGGTTCGGCTCCGATCCCTTGGAGAAGGCTGCACTTCATCCTCATGTGGATGGAGCACACTGGCCACCAGACTCGCTGCAGTGCTTACAACTTCACAGGCTCAAAAGCAGCAAGGAGCTGGTCAGGAAAAGCCTTTTAAAAACAAAGCAAAAATCCAAACATTCCTAAAATAGTTATGACAAAATGTTTTTGTTACGGATTTTTTTTTTTTAGTTAACCTTGGAATTTGAGGGTTTTTTACCTTGCATTTTGCGTTTTAGCAGCTTGTCAGTAGCTGCTCCCTGTGATCTCTGCTTTTGATGCTGTAACGTGAAAGCAGTGCACTGTCTGTAACAGCACTGTTGAAATAGTTGGGGGAAAAAAAGCAAAGCATGACCAAAACTAACAATTCTGAACCTGGCATCCCTGCTGGGGGAGGTGGGCTGTAACTGGGACACTACTGGAGAGTTGTAAAGCAAAATACACTCTGAAACTTCCTTTGAAATGGAAATTTGGAGCCTGTGCCAGCTCTGCTGCGGGCTCTGGCTCTCAGTGTGAGTGTTACACAAGCCAGACCTCGGGAAGCCTCAGAGTCTCCTTCGGATGGTCAGTTTGCATCATGGTGGAGCTGCTTTCCCCTGCTGAGGCAGGGGGTGGGGCCATGGAGGAGAGGGTGGTTAACCTGCCCAAGCAACAGCGTGGGCACAGCTGTGCTGGTGTGCAGAGGGTGGTACAGGAGCTGTGCAAGCCCAGGGAAAGTCTGGGAAGACCAAAATAAAATCTAGCAGATATGGAGGAGGAGAAGAAGGAAGAGGTTTCATACAGTTATAGAAACTAGACTCTGCATTGCTTCTGGTTTTGTTGATCCATCAAGAAGGTGCAGGTTTAAAACCACCTTTAGCTTAAAATAAGTATTGGCAGCAGTGTTAGAGGGAGAAAGATTGCTGCAGAGAGGCAAGCCCTGGCATGACAGTCCTCTAGCTGGCCAGCACTTGTCTATTTTCCTATAAATGCTTTTTAGGCAATGCTTTTCTAGGAGAACCTGCAAGAGCAGTGATGGGATCTGCCATGATCCCCATCTTCAGGTTGCCAACACATTTTGAGCATGTAGGGTCTTTGTTGTCCCCCTGAAGGGTGGAGGCTGGTGTGCCCCATGTCCCTGCTGCCCTTCATTCCTAGCGACTGAGCAGAAGAGTTTTCCCCTGCTTGGCCAGCTTTGAAATACTCCACCTCCAATGACTACATTTCATCCATGCGGGCTCTTGACAGTGGGAAAGCTGTTGCAAGAAATGGCACGTGGTAAATTCAGATGGGCTGTGGGGCTGCGTGCTTGTTGCCTTCTCCTCTTCAGCCTGGAAGAAAGTCAGGCAAGGTGAAGGCTGAAGCACACTTGATTCCTCTCCTGAGCTTTGTGAGTTCATTCACCACATTCCTCGAGCGAGTGTAACATAAATTCAGCATCTTTCTGCAGACAGCTTCCTCCTCTCCTGCCTGCACAGGGACTCTCCACCTGGATCCAGTGCTCGTGGGATGCTGGCAGCATCAGAGCAAGCAGATTTACGGGTCCTTGCCGGAGGGTTTCAGCCAAGTCTGGAGATTTTTTCCATCTGAGTGGGAGCGAGTTTGTTCCCTGCTGCCGGCGCCTTGGCTGCCCCCGTGCAGGACACGAGAGGGGAGCGTGCAGACGGGGAGCCCAGCCAGGCGTGTTTCACTGTTGTTTCCCTCCGTCCCGGGAAGGCTCGTAATGTCTGGTGGGGACAGGCAGCAAATGCATCCTAATGGAGTAGGCCTTCCCCCTTGTGCTATCGAAGGAGAAGATGGTGCCGTGGGGATGTTGCAGCACCCACAGGGCACTGGGCTATGTCCCAGAGGTGCTGTGCACAGGGGGCGCAGACGTACAGACTGGGCAGCTGCTGTCACGCTCCTGGTGCTGCCGCACTGGCTCCTGAAACCGTGTTGCACCATGGCTGGCCGGGCGTCTGGCCACAGGGTGTCTGGGAGGGACCACGGGATGGGGGGAGCTTGATGACACGCTGTCCCTCTGTGCCTCTCACAGCCAGGAGCTGAACTTTGCCACTGAAGCCCAGCTCTGAGCACAGCCTGTGCCCTGGGACACACTTTCCTTCCCCCAGAAACGCTGGGGGAGAGCCACAGGTACCAGTTGCCCCTGTGCCTAGCCACCTTCTGCACGGCCTCCCTGCTGCAGCCCCGCCACACTGCCCGGCTCCAGCGAGACTTTGATAGCAGTGCTCATGTCTCTCCTGCTGGTTTGCTGCATTTTAGGGGTTAGAGCCACGCTTTTCAGGCACTTGCATCCTGCCTCGCAGAGGTATCATGCCTGCTTGATAGGTGTTCGCATGCTTCACGCCAAGTATCTGCAACCTTGGTGTCCACATGCCGCCTGCAGGGCTGCTCGTGGGCCCTGGGTGGGATGGCACCTACAGCCCCTTGGAAGGGGATGCAGGGACAAAGGGGACATCCATTCCTGCTTGCAAGGGCAAGTGGGATGTCCATAAACCCGTTTATCGCAGGCGTGACAGCGCTATCTGCCCTGCCCGATAACAGCAGTGGCTCGTATGCCTTTTAAAGGAGAGAAGCGACAAGTGGATGGTTGGAGCTCCAGATAGCAGGCGCCAGGGCCAGGTGGTGACGTGCCAAGCCCTGGCCAGTGGCATGTGCTGCCCGACGAGACCCAGCTCCTGCCAGCGCCTTGGCACGCTCTTGCTCTAGTCCTCCATCTTCCCATCTCCCGCTAATCCTTCCTAAGCCCCTGAGCTCCCCTCTCCGAGCCGTGTGCTTACGCTGCAGCCACCCTTCAGCAGCGGGACTGGGTACCCAGCGTGTGTGACTTGTCCCCGCTGCGTGCAGCTGCCTCCCCCATCCCAGCTCAGCCTGGGCTTCTCGCGCTAGGGAGCGGGTGTCCCCTGTTGCAGCCAGGGTGCTGCCCTGCTCACCCTCCTGCATAGCCCAGCCTCAGGACATGGGATGGCCAGATTCAGGCTGGAAGGTGCTGCACGTCCAAGAGGGCTGTGCAGAATGAATGTTTTGCCTGTTTTTTGTGAAAGGCTCCTCTGTCACACCCTGAGCACCTGCAAGGAATCTCTCCCAGGCCATGGATCAGAGTTTGACCAGTTTTGCCATGAAGCTCCTGCAAGGACCGAGGCAAAATGCTGAAAGAACTGGGGCAACTGGTGGTCGGTGGCTGTCACTCGCTGTGGCCTGTGACAGCAGCTGCCTGCTGTGCCATTTGTCACCATGAGCACCTGGCCATGGGCTTTTTCTGGGGGTGCAGGAGCTGTAGGAGGAACAGAAAGACCCAGCGTGTCACCCTGGGGGGACCTTCACACAGGGGACTAAGGGGGCTGGGCATGTAGGTGCAAACAATGCACGAGTTGAGGGTCTGTGGGTGACATGTGGATAACTGTCCTTGGGCAAACCCCGCCAGCAGTGCGGTTTTTTCCTTAACCTTTTTTATTCAGTATTTCCCTCCCAGTTTCTTCTTGCCCTGTAACAAATCCAGCTGATCCTAGGTGCCAGAAAAGGTGAGACATGCAAGCTGCACTGCTCAGAGGAAGACTTTCCAGCCCCAGCTCCCCCTGTGAACAGACCTGTCTCGGTGTGTGAGCTTTTGTGGTATTTACATCTGAAGGAAGAGGAAAGAGCCTAGGGGAGTCAGTGCTGAGAGGAGGAGAGAGGTGAGCCAAAGGAGGTGCAGCCTGGGGGAAGTCATTCCTTATTTATTCCTTACTTTCCCTTAATCTCCCCACAAAACTCTCCAGTTGGCCTGCCCTAGGCAGAAGTCCCATACAGCCTCGTGCCTTTCAAAGGTTCCCCATGGAAACAATCCCTACTTCACAGCCAGGGACAGCCCAGTGCAGTCAGCAAAACACCCTCTTCCCGTGTCTTGCAGCCTGCCTTGGGCTGGGGGTGTGTGGTGGTGGTGTGCAGGTGCCCAGGGGATGGCCATGCGTGTTGGCACCAGCTTTTGGATCTGAGCTTGCTTTGGTCTCAGTCCTCACCGGGAAGGGATAGCTGCAGGGATGCAGCTCCTGCTCTGACATGTGCAGCATCCATCTGGGAAGAGGCTGGGTTACAAAGCCCTGACAGCACGCTCCCTGCTTTATCAGGGAGGGGGATGCTGGGCTGCCAGGCCCTCTGTGGAAGGAAGCCCCTCTGTGCCCCCACCCCCCAAAGCAGGTAATTACAAGTAATGCCAGATCAGTAAAGATCAGACATTGGTGCCCTGTGCTGTGATGGGTGCTGGGCTAGGGGAGCCAGCTGGTCTCAGCGGCTCAGGAAACCCCAAGGCTGCCTAAGGCTGGGCGCCATTGGAGGGAAAATGGGTCACCCACCACGGCAGGGGGGTGAGGGCTGGGGGGGGGA
>NW_008589442.1:90444-91297 GCF_000691845.1 Merops nubicus
CCCCTGTGCATTGCTGCATGGTGCATCGCCTGTGCCGGGGAACCTCCCCTGGCTGCTGAAAGGCAGCTTTGGCTGCCAGGGAAACCTTGACTCAGCCCTTGGGCAGGGATGGAGTCCCATATTTCTGATGCAAAATGCATCATCTGCTGAAAGTGACTCCCCAGGCTGGTCCCCAGCCTGCTCCTCCTGGCCTCGGTGCAGTGGCAGATATGTTTCCAGCCTGGGCAGTAGTGCAGCTGTCCAGGAATATGGCATAAGATGTTAAGGACGTCCCCTGCACGCCACCATGCCACTGCACGCATCTTGCATCCCCCTGGCAGCAGGCTGTCCCACGGGTGCACTCCCATGTCTGACACTGGCTGTGCTGGCCCCAGAAAAACTATGCCATCCTTGCTTGCTCAGCCAGTGCCACCCAAGTCACCTGTCATGCTGCCCCTATGGCCCCAGACAGCCCTGCCCTTGGCATGCCAAGCCTAAACCGGGGCAGATTAAGACACGACCGGCTAAAGCCACTTTGCTCCTGGACGAGCATATCCGCTTGGGATTTAGCGCATTTGCAGGCAGGGATTCACACCTTTAGGTGATTTGTCTTAATTCCTCCCAGCCTCCATATGTGAAAAGCCTTTGGTGGGTGGCAGCCCAGCTAGGTGTTGGTTCTGCAGCACAGCTGAGCCGGGGGTTTTACCTGTGGCTGCCCCACACATGATGTGAGATGGGTGCAGCCTCTCTCCTCTTTTTCCTTCTGCTTCCCCAGCCCAGGGTCTGAGACCCCAGCTGAGATTTCCTACAGATCTGGAGGAATTAGAGACCAGACCCTTTTCAGGATGTCCCTCGCAGTGCAGGAGCGGAATCG
>NW_008589443.1:0-436 GCF_000691845.1 Merops nubicus
GGACCCCCGGGGGACATGGAGGGGATCACAAATTCCTCGATGTACAACCTGACACCTCCCTGTGCCGAAATACAGGTTGGTTCCTCACCATCTGCTCACTTACCAGCCCCAGATCCCTCCTGGCCAGGGAGTGGTGGCTGCTGTATCTTCCATCACCCTGCTCTTTGAGGGTTCTGCAGGTCAGGAGTTCAGGTTTCCTTCTGAATCTTTCGGGTGGGTGTCCTGAGCAGAGAGAATCAAAAAAATACTCAGCACAAGTGATTCCCCATTTTCATCTCTATATTTAGAAAGCTCCAAGCCTGGTTTTAATCCCTTTGGTGCATCCTGGTGAGGTTTCTTTACCCTCTCTTAATCAAAATATCGTGCAGTTCTAGCCAACTATTTATAGAAATCAAATCAATTTTTTTTTTCCCTTCAACTTAAAAGCTGCTCCACA
>NW_008589443.1:514-790 GCF_000691845.1 Merops nubicus
TCTCGGGATGAAGAAGCCTCTGGATGGGATGCTGTGGTTGGGCATCCTGGGCCTCGGGGTGCACAAGGCTCTGGAGAACCAAACCCATCCTTGGCCACCCTCGTGCTTGTGTCCTCTGGGCTTCTTGAGCCACTCTGGGACACTTTGCTCTCCTAGCTGGTGAAGGTGTTGGCCTGGCTGGCTCCAAACTGGTGCTGGAGCTGGGTTCCTACCTGCTTGGGCTGCTGTGAAACATGCAGACAATAAAACACCAGCACTTCTTCCCCGGGGCTGGGC
>NW_008589443.1:821-1147 GCF_000691845.1 Merops nubicus
GAAGGGGAGGGCAGGACTTGGAGGAGCTGGTGGATCCCTCCCGTGGGCACCGAGGGGACCCGTGCAGGGGATGAGGGTGTGTGCCACGCGTAGATGTGGCACCTGGGGACACGGCTGAGTGGTCAGGGTAGCACTGAGGGATGGTTGGGCTCCATGATCTCCGAGGTGTTCCCAGCCTGAATGACTCTGTGAGAAGCTGTCCCCGCGGCGCTGGGCATCGCCGGCCCCACGCTCGGGGCTCCTATTTCTGCTGGAGGGGGTGCGTGTCCCCTCGAGGGCCACCTGTGCCCATCTGTCCCTCCTCACCCGCCCCTCTCCCGGCTCTT
>NW_008589444.1:0-486 GCF_000691845.1 Merops nubicus
AGGAGTTGATTAGTGAGGTAATTAAAACTGAGAATTAAAGAAAAATTTGAAGAGAATTAAAAAAAAATTTAAGGAATTAATGACATAAGTAAAGAAGCTAATTAATAGTGTAATTAAAGGAGTTAAAGCAGTAATCAAAGGGGCTAATTAATGGAATAATTAAAGCAGTTAAAGCAGTGATTAAAGCGGCCAGTAATTAAAGGGGCTAATTAATGGGGTAATAAAAGGAGCTAAAGCAGTGATTTAAGGGGCTAATTAATGGGGTAATTAAAGGAGTTAAACCAGTAATTAAAGGGGCTAATTAATGGTGTAATTAAAGGAGTTAAAGCAGTAATTAAAGGGGCTAATTAATGGGGTAATTAAAGGAGTTAAAGCAATAATCAAAGGGGCTAATTAATGGAATAATTAAAGGAGTTAAAGCAGTAATTAAAGGGGCTAATGAATGGGGTAATGAAAGGATTTAAAGCAGTAATTAAAGGGGCTAAT
>NW_008589445.1:0-3585 GCF_000691845.1 Merops nubicus
GGCGCGCTCTTGGCCTCTGGAAAGGGGAAGTGAAGTCTCTGATCAAGAGCTGGCCAGGGTGTTCGGGGTGTGCAGTGATGATCAGCTTCCCAGCCCACACCAACAGTTGGAGCCTGACCACTACTGAGCAGTTTGGCATCTCCTGAAATACCAAGTGGAGCTGTGTGGTCATCCCTGTCCCGCAGGAGCTTACACCGTACTGTGTGAATCCGCCTTACCCTCTTTTTGGGCAGTGTAGGCTTCTGCAGGTATGTGCTGCAAGAGGCTCTCAGATGGGGTGGGCTCGGTCATCTCCCAGGCTAGCCAGAAAAGCTCCAGTAGCACCAGTTCTTCATTCATACCAAGGGCTGAAACGGAAGCTTGTCAGATGCTCCCAGTAAGTCAGTGTAACTGCTGGCTGAAGAGCTCTTGCAGCCCGAGTTCACCCCTGAGCCTGGCTCTTCACACAGCTCGATGTTTACACAGGATTCTCAGGGTCAACTTGCTTATTACAGCTCGTTCTGGAAAAGCCACAAACATTTTCTCTGTTTGTAGGTCATTGTTGTTTGGGTTGGGACCAATAATCACGAAAACACAGCAGAAGAAGTCGCAGGCGGCATCGAGGCTATCGTGCGCCTGATAAACACCCAGCAGCCACAGGCCAAAGTCATCGTGCTGGTACGTGTCTCGGGAGAAAACAAAGGGCTCTGAGGAGGTCCCTGCACCGTGCCCTGTGCTGAGGGGTGCCTGCTTTATCTGCCTGCTGCTGGGCGTGTGCCTCCCCCCGCTCCGCTCCCCCGCGCAGCACAGGCTGTCCCGCCGCCCCTCCAGAGCTGGGGCTGGTCCTCCTGAGCGGTGCTGCTCTCCCAGCTAGAAGTGCTGAAGAAGTCTTGTGAGGGGAAAAGAGATGCCCAGATCAGAGTTGGCTTTGCAAGCCCCTCTTGGCCTGCTTTCTCTGGGCAGCTTCGCTGGTGCCTCTCATGCTGAGAAGCTGTGCGGTGGCGTTCAGGATGCCACTAAAAACCTGTAGAAAGACCACAAACTGGTGTATTTCTTAAAACAGAGCAAGCAGCTGCCTCGCTGGCTGGGCTTGCAGCTCACCTGGCTCCCTCGGTTGCACCTGGAATTAGGTGTGAGCAGACAGGGCACGAGCAGAGGGCTGAGCTCCCGCCGTGCTGCACGAGTCCCGTGTGGCTCTTCTCTCACCTCCTTCTCGTGGCAGGGCCTGCTACCTCGTGGGGAGAAGCCAAACCCGCTGCGGCAGAAGAACGCCAAGGTGAACCACCTGCTGAAGGCCTCGCTCCCCAAAATGCCCAACGTCCAGCTCCTGGACGTGGACGCCGGCTTCGTGCACTCGGATGGCACCATCTCCTACCACGACATGTTTGATTTCCTGCACCTGACGGGAGGGGGCTACGCCAAGATCTGCAAACCCCTCCACGAACTGATCATGCAGCTGCTGGAGGAGACCCCCGAGGAGAAACGAGCTGCCCTGGCCTGAGCAGCCGCTCCCAGCGCTAACAGCATCACCCAGCCCATCAGATCAGTTCTGTCACTGGCACTACAGAATCCTTCTTTCTTAAAGCACTTTCCATTGTAGAATGTTACCGGATGTTCGTACCTAGTGTTTTGAGGGGGAAGGCTCATGTTTAGCTCCTCTTGCCCGTGCGAGGGCCGGCTTGGTTGGTTTTATTGCAGGAGGAAATTAGCTGAAGAAGAGTTTTACTTTTAAACCATTCCTCATTCACACCGAGAACAGGACTGTCGCTCTGTGCCCCTCCCGTGTCTCGTTGCTCTGTGGTTGTCCTAGCACCCCCGTAGCCTGTCTCCGGCAGCCCGCGCCACTCCCGCCTCGCCGGCCGTGCTCCGCGTGTCAGCCTGTGAACAAGAATCACATTCCACTTGCAAAAGCCACAACAGATGCGTTTTTCCAAACCCGGGCCCACCTTTTAAAGGTTTGGGGGTTTTGTTTGTTTGTTTTCAGGGGAGGGGGTTAAGTGACACCTGTTGCTTTTTCGCTCCTTTCCAAAGCAGTGTGAAACTGGAATTCAGGAAGGTGGCAAAGAGCTGCTCCACCAGGCCCGTGTCCCGCTCCCGGGGGCTGGTCCTTGTGCCTCCCCCGGGGTGCCTGGCTGTCCGGCCGGTCTCGCTCCGCTGGTCCGGCGGTCCTGTCCCAGGGGGCGTCGCTGCCTTTTAAGGGTTGCCCAGTTTAGGATTTTAATTATCTGGTAAACGCTGCACGAGGCAGCTACTCCCCCACTGCTGTGGAATCCTTGTTTTGTTCCTCTGAGATCCCAGCACCGCAGGGCTGGGTTTTTTTAAGTATGACTGTTAAATCCTTTTTTTCTAGGGGCCACCCACACGAGTAGCCCCTGTCCAAGAGGCCTCAATCAGACGGAAGCTTTACAGATCCTGAGGTGTATATTTCTTTATCGCTTCTGTTTTACTTGTATAAACATCTTATTCGGGCAAATGCAGCCTCTTGGAGCGAGAAGTGGAGCCAAGGTGTCGCTTCCCCTGCCCGGCCGCTGCTCCTCACCTGCAGCCTGCCCCCGCCCGGCGGCTGGGCCAGCCGTGGGGCAGGTGCCCTCCCCTCCTCCCTGCGGGGGTGCTGGGGTTTTGGTTTGGTTTCCGTGTAACGAGGCTGGTCGCAGGAAAGCCATGACGGTAGAGAGCAGCCTCTCACTTCAAAGCAAAAGGTTCTTTTATTTGGCGAGAGGCTGATCTGGACCCAAAAGGCAGAGCCCTAGGAGGATAGGTAACTGCTTGCTGATCACCCTGTTTTAAGCAAGGCCCATTCTCCCCAGCTCACCGGCCGGCCCGGGGCTCAGCTGCAAGCGCAGCTCCCTGTGCTCAGGCTCAGCCGGACAGGAGCAGGCAGCTCTGCTGGTGCCATGCTCCACAGGGGGCTGCGTGGGTGCCCAGCTGCTCGCCGTGCCCTGCCATGGCACTGCCCCATCTCTGTCAGCCCTTTTCTGTAACAAGGGGTGCTGGTGTTGCTGCCGTCTGTACCTAGCGTTAAGGAACCCTTTAATGTCCCCGCTACATCCCCCTCGTCCTGTAGCTTTGATTTCCACCTCGATTGCATGCGTAGTGTGTTTTGTTTCCAGTCTACGTGATCTCCACTAGCTGAAGGGAAGGGGAAGGGCTCTGCTCCCCGGGCTCAGCAGTAGGGTGTTCCAGGGTGCCAGGCTGGGGACGTGCTGCTCCCCATGGCTCGCTCGGGAGCTCGGCTGCCTGGCAGCACGGGCTCCACGGGACATCGCTCACGCTCCCACTGAGATGGTCGCTGGAGAAGCTCGGGCAAGGGAGAGTGGAAAATCAGTTGTTAAAAAGGTACTGCAGTGGAGGATTCCTGGGCAAGGGACTTCCCTCCCGACCCTTCTGGAGACAGGATGGAGCACATTGTGAGAGCTTTTTGAATTTCTAGGCTTGTGTGAACAGGCACTGTGCTCGTTCAGTCAGCATGTCCCCACTTCCCTCCCTGCTGTCACTGTGTTTGCCCAAAGAGATGCTGCCCAGGAACGTGCTCTCCAGTACAAAGCTCAGACTTCCCAGCATGGCTCCCTGGCTGCTTGACCAGGTGCCAGGCGGCCTGGGAGCCTT
>NW_008589445.1:3668-3899 GCF_000691845.1 Merops nubicus
GCTCAGGTGCCACGGTCTGCACTCGCTTCAGAGCTCCCGTAGCGCCAGGGTGAGCATTGCTCGCTCCTGGTTGTTGCAGCTGAGAGAAAAATAACGACCAAACAAAAGATGTGAGGGGACAGAAGGAGTCTGTTGTGAGTCGCAGGGAGGACGGCAGCAGGGCGGAGGGGCCGCAGCCTCCCTGGTGCTGCAGGAGGGGCGGGCGCTGCCCCCGCTCCGCTTGCCGCCCTG
>NW_008589446.1:0-1389 GCF_000691845.1 Merops nubicus
GCGAGAGGCAAGTGCGGACTGGACAGCAATGTAAACAAGTCTCTTTTTCCAGTTCTCCTCTGTAGAATACTGAAAAGGATCTTCAAAAAGGATCTTTTTAATTCAAGTTTCTTGAGTTTATTCTGGTTCCGAACTGAGGTATTCGGTGCAGAAAGGTTAAACACTTTCTTTCAAGCTATAGAGTTGGGGGGGGGGGCCAGAGAGCAACCACAGCTCCCCTATTCCAGGATCTTGCCAAGGGGAAACCCCTCGAGTGCTTTGCTGAACCAAGTGCAGGTTGGTAACAAGGGGGGGACGGGGGAGGAAGAGCAACGGGAGGTCCCCGACCCCGCTCCCCACTGGGGAAAAAACTCCTAACGTGAAACGTGAAGAAAATGTGCTTCTCACCCAAAGGCCAAGACTGAAACTTCATTATTTGGTTCTAAGAGTTTGGCTTTGGTAAAAGAAAGAAACAGTGCGAGGGGACCCTCCCCGGGGAACGGCCGGCTCCTGGTGCTCCACACCACCACCGACCCCGGGGCAAACAGGAGCCACCTGCAGCTAGAAACTATTTAACTAAAAGAAAAAAAAAGGAAAAAAAAATTTAAAAAACCCCACGCAATGCCTTATTTTGGTTACAGAAATGCTTTTTCTCCCCCAAAACGCTGGGTGGAGGAGCCTCCCCACGCTCCCAGCCCCCACAGTGAGGCTGCGGAGGGAACGGAGCAGGGGGAGAAGATGGTTCCCAAAATGTTGCCCTGTCAGCCCGTTCTCATTCTCTGCATCTTTGGCTTGGAACAGACTCGTGATATGGAGGAAAAAAAAGAGTTTTGTTTGGTTTTTTTTTTTTTTGCACGTCATACTGTTACAGTAATTCAGAAAGGAAAGAAAAAACAACAAAAAAAGGAAAAAAAAACCAGTGCAACATTCTCGAATGTTTCAAACCTGCATTATAAATATGAGTCCTAAAATTACAAAAACAAGAAAACCTAAAACAAAACCCCACTGATCCCACGTGAATAAACCTGCCAAGATGCTGCAGTAGAAAAATAAAACACAGACTTAACTCAGGGTTGTGAATTAAGGGCTTTGAAGTGCATTTGTTTTTCCTTATGAAAAGGCTAAAACTTTCAGAATTATTTTTTTTTTTTAGGTTTTTGTTGTTTTTTTTTTTTCTTTTTAAAGTAAATGCTCGTTTCTTTATAAATAACTTTTTTTTTTTTAAAAAAAAAAAAAAGCAACACTGACTCTCCTCTGGAAAAACGGCCACGTGAAACAGAGCAGGAAAATTCAAAGGATCGTTTCTTAGGAGCCGACGTTTTGCCCAGGAAAACAGAAAACAAACCGAAAACCAAAACCCAAAACAAACCCCCTCAAAAAAAACCCCCGACCAAACAGAATCCCTAAAGT
>NW_008589447.1:0-1298 GCF_000691845.1 Merops nubicus
GGAGCCGGGTGCAGGGGAGGAGGGCGAGGCTGGCACAGAGCCGGGCACTGCTGGCCCTGCGTCACAGGGCTACCACCAGCCCCCCGGGGATGCCCCGTCCCCGGGGAAACGGGCCAGCCTGCGACCGGGCAGTGGTGACTCCAGGAAGGCTGCTGCCATCCCTGTCCTCAGTGAGAGGCCACCCTCGGGCAGGGGATGGTGCCACGGGCTCCTCTCCTTCCCTCTCCCCTCACCTGGGCTCCACTTCTCCAGTGACCGAGAGCAGGGTCCCTCCACGAGGGTCATTCGGGGCATCTCCCAAAAGGCCTCGGGGCGGAGGGCCACTAGCAGGTAGAGGTCCGCGCTGCATAGGGGCCCTCGGGTCTGGCATGGGCACTGCCAGGGAGACACACAAGAGCTCGTGAGGATCCGCACGACTGGCGCCAAGCTGAGCCCGGCCCCCAGTGCCTTTGGGGCTTGGGTGCAGGGTCGCCTCCCTGCTCCCCAACACGCAGGTGGGTGGGTGAGCTGTGCCACCCCTGCGGGGACAGCCCCTTGCACGAGGCCGGAGCACACCTGAGCCCCTGTCCTGGCTGCCAACCTGATCCCTCTCCTTCCCTCTCTGGCTCTGCCTCAGGCTCCTCACAGCACCGGGTGGCCAAATAAGCGCAGGGGCCCCTGTGGCAATCCCTACAAGCATGGGCTTCAACACCCTGCTGGCGTGGGGTGTTTACCCAGGGGCAAAGCGAGATCTGGAAGGCTCCTGGTAGTGAGGTGTCACAGCGGGCTGGATCCTGGGCAAAGGCCCTCTCCTTTTCCACTGGTGGCCCTCTACACACGGCACTCGCCTGCTCTCAGGCCCTGGAGGAAATCCTGCTTTCTCTTCCTCCTCTTCCTCTTAGCCCTACCAGACTACACAGAGTGATACACCAGTGCCCAGCCCTGCACACAGCAGGGTACAAGCTGCTCTCCACACGCTCCACAATGAGCTCCGAGGCAGGAGGGAGCTGGCAGGTGCTGGGATACCTTGAACGCGTTCGATAGACGCAGGCCTGGCAGGTCCCACGGGCGAGAGCTGCAGGTTCCCTGGGCAAGCAGCAGGAAAAGAGGGAGAAGAGCAGACACGTAAATGGTGTACGCACACACGCACTCAGCCTCGGGGACGGTGCTGCCTGCGGGATCACCTCCGCTCCCTGAAGTCCCCCAGAAACCCTACAGAGAACATGCTGCAGGTCTGGCTTCACCAACCTCCTCCACTACCACCGCCTCTGTCAGCAGGGGCGTGAGGGCTGGCTCGGGGCCGCCCCTCCCCCCCCCGC
>NW_008589448.1:0-3885 GCF_000691845.1 Merops nubicus
CTGCTGAGGTTAATTCTCCTTGAGGTACATACTGCAGGTACCCAAATTCACGCATTGCACAACAAGTACACCCAAGTCCTTGAGTGAAAACACTCCCATGAATGCGCTTGCCTTTTCCCAAGGGAGGAGCAATCCACACTGCCTTGCCAAGCCATTTTCCTGTGTGAGCTATAGCGACCTTCTCTCCTTCCACAATAAAACCCCTCTTCGGCTTTTTTTCACTTCAAGATCCCCTCAAAGAAACCATTACACATCCACTATGTGGAGCGGACCGTGACAGACAATTTTGTGAATCAACCACCAAGATGAGAGTAATTCTAAATAACAATCTATCTATAATATGGGCAGGTCTGATAAGTTAGGTTTATGTGGAAAAGCGAGGTCTCAATACTGCTACTTGAATTTAATTTCTGAATACAGCAGTTGTATAACAATAAAATGATAAGCATTAAAAAGTAATAACTTCAGTAACTTACTCTGTAAAAATGGAGTGAGAAGGACTGGAGAGGTGTTCAGGTTCAACTCATACTCCGTTTTCTCAGGAAGAGTCTGAAGGCCTGGAAAGTGCTTGCACAACAGCCAGAGTTCACGACTATTGAAATCACAGGAAGTCCTACTTTCAGGATGTCCAGGCTCTCTCTGTAAGCTCAATAGACTTGACAAGTCTGCAGGCTACCACTGTGCTAGGCAGTCAAAAATTAATCTGAGCTTGAAAGGAAGTAAAAAAAAAAGAGCAGGAAGTATCCTATTTACATCTTATTCTCTAGGGATGCTTCATCTCTGGTTCAAACTAAGCTAAAGCTGTGCTGTTGCCAACTGGTCCTGCCTTCTTTTGCTCTTTTGATACATACTCCTGTGTTAACTCTAGTAACAATGAAGTTGCCTGGTGAGTTGGAGCTGTCCTCTCCTTGAAAATACAAAATGGATTTTTTTTTTTTTATTTGTATCAGCATACTGGGAAGAGGTGGGGATTCAGGAAGAAAAATAAATAGATGGACCACTCCTTTTGACATCAGCTCTGCATCTGGTTCATTTAACTCCAAAACTGTATAAGGTGAACAAGAAAAGAATATTTTTTTCAATAAATATTTTGGATAAATATATGTTCATGTCATGGTTACAGGGGCTGGGACCAGTGTATCCTTATGGGGGTAGAGCCAAAACTGTGTATTCTATACTCTCTATGTCAGTGCTCATGGACTGTTAAGAAAATCATGGGTAGCAGCTGCCCAGGACAGACCTCACACCCCAGGCTATAACAGATAAGGAAAGAGGTCTGGGGAGATGTTAACACCTTCCCACCCAGCAGGAGGAGTCCTCTCTGCTAATGGGCCCATCCATGCCTCGCCCCATGACTCATACAGAACTCCCCCCAGGAGCTATTTCTGTTTAATGGACCATCAAGGACCCACTGCATGACTCATAGACTGATATCAACCCATTGTGAGATGCTCCACCCAGGGGGAGGAGACAAGTGCTCCCACCTGGATATAAACTGGGGTTCAGGACAGCACAGGGGGTCTTACCCACTGGATTTCCAGAGGACAAGAGCTACCAGATCTTTTCTACAAGATCACTGCTTCATCTGGACTGCTACCACCACCCTAACTACAGAGTGTCAGGTTGTATTCTGACTCTGTCTGTGGTTTTTCCTTTGTATTATTGCTTTTATTTTTTTTTTTTATTAAATTGTATTTCTGACTTTGAGTCTCTCACTGGTTTGTTTTCAAACCATTACAGTTCACTATGCTGAATTTAGAGAAAAGAACAATTGCTTGCATCCCAGAGCAAGAATTTGTAAGAGCATGTAACACTGCAGACAATATTAAGTATCTTGACCTTCTTATGACCAGTTCACTCCAGGAAGGATGCCTAAGAAAGGAATTCAGGATGGTCAGAAAACTAAACATACTTTTTTCTTGGACTGGATTAGGTTTTTTTATCTGTAAGGAATAGATTGTTAATTAGCTTGTAGATGTTTGATATAGTTGTGAAGGTTAACGTGCACAATTTGCAAATATTTGCTCCAAAATATAGTCATCTCTTCTTAGATGCAATCACATCTATTTTGGAAATAACAGACAGCTTCCTTCTGGAGGTTACCATCATTTATCTTTTTAATGTAACAAATAATAAGATCTCAAAATAGAGCTAAAATAGAATTACTTATGGCAAGATTCTAGAAAAGTATATATTTCTGAATACAAAAATATCTGGTTTTGAAGTTTTCTAACATTGCACTTGGAAAAAAAAAATCGTGTAAAGAAAAAGTACACAATTATTGACTTGCTTGTGTATTTTACTTACCAGACACACTGATACTACATGGTCTAATCTGATCTAAATACTATCATTGTTGTGCAATTCTGTTTGGATCAATGCATCCATATTCCAAGAACAGTAAATTAAGAACCTACACACATAATTATCTGGGAACAGATTTTATAGTTATATCAGAAATCCATGAAGATGGCAAGATTTCCATTTACTGCAGAACTCATGTTTATATTTTGTCAGCTCAGATTAATTTAGTGTTCAAAGTGGAAGATTCAAAAACTTTCAGATAAATCCTGTTCTACTGAGTTCCCATCTTCCTACCTTGAAAAATGTCAAGAACTGCTACTAATGTATAATTACACTAATGGCCCAGGCAATAAATGGTTCGGGTGATGTGATAATCTATGTATCAAATCTCCTTTAATCTAAATTTATTCTCCCAACAGTATTGTGATTTATTCAGCATGGTACATTTTAAAAAAACATAGCATTAATGTTATGAGTTACAAATACCATCTGTCTTCCAAGGAGTGCAGAAAAAGGATAAATGGGATTGAATGGTAATACAGTATGGTGGCTTGACTGTGGCTGGCTGCCAGATGCCCACCCAGCTGCTCTCTCACTCCCCCTCCTCAACAGGACAGCAGGAGAAAATAAGATGGAAAAGCTTGTGGGCTGAGATAAAGGCAGTTTAACAAGAAGAACAAAATCTGCACGTGGAAACTAGGAAAAAAAGAGGAATTTATTCCCTACTTCCTGTCAGTAGTCAGATGTCCAGCCACTCCCTGGGAAGCAAGTCCTCAGCAAATGTAGCAGTTGCTTTGGAAAACTGGCACCATAACCACAAACGTCAACCCCTTCCCCTCCTTTCCCCCAGCTTTTATTGCTGAACACATCACGTTGGACAGTTTATCACTTTCACAGGTTGGGATCAGCTGTACTGGCTCTGTCTCCTCCCAGGTTCTTGCCCATCTTCAGCCTACTGGCCTTTGGTGGTAGTGGGAACTGTTGGGAAGAAAGCTTTGATGCTTTACAAGAACTGCTCAGCAGTAGCTACAGCACTGATGTGTTACCAATACTGTTCTAGCCACAAAAGCAATGCACAGTGCTATACAGGCTGCCATGAGTAAAGTTAACTCCATCCCAAGCAGATGTAGTACATACATACTCTTTCTTTTGTCCTGTATTTCAAGTATCTACTTAGACCAGATTTAATTTGGAATATATAATTGTTATTCAGTGTATACAATTTTATCTTGTATATTTGAGAAATTATGTGTTTTAAAATAGCCCATTATACAGTTTTATTACAGATGTGCAAGGTATCAAGTCTTTTGATTTTACAGATAAACATCAAAGGCAGAATGAACTGTCCAGTTGTATCAGATAAGTTAACATTCAGAAGTATACACAACCAAGAAGTCTCACCTTTCCAGTGCCTTTTGCAGCTGAAGTTGGTGGAGTACCCTGGTACGGAAGAAAGACGAAGTTCATCTAAACCTACTTGGCAGCTGGCTTATGTTGTGGGAATGGAGTTATACACTTCACTCACAAGAGGGAAATAACAAAATATTTAGTAAAACAAGACAGTGTTTCAGCAAAGTTTGA
>NW_008589449.1:0-623 GCF_000691845.1 Merops nubicus
GCACTGGTGATTTTATCTCTCCACAAAGTGTTTTCCCCCCACTCCCTACTGTGAAGACAAATTCCCTGCTTTATTATATCATGACCTAAGCGAGATTTCAACGTGGAATCTTATAGAATCAATTAGGAAAACCAAGGAATATTTATATTTTGAGTCAGTCCTGATTGGTTGGCTGGTGTCCGGAACCTATATAAGGCGCGAACTTTCTCTTTTGCTCCTGGTTGGAGACTGTGCTGCTGCTCTGCCGCTCCGAATACGCATATATCTGGTTGGTAAGCAGACGGAGAAGGAGGGGGGGAAGGAATTGCCTATTGCCCGGAGCTGACTCCCGTGCCCGAAGGGGGTGTGGGAGGGCTCACTCTGCCTTCTGCAGGCCCCTTTCTGAAGCCGCCGGCTCCCTATCTGCCAGAGCCGGGCACGGAACTTGGCCCCTTCTCTCCAGCTAAAGCCGCAGCTTACCAGAGCCAGTGCCACGGCTGACCACCGGAGGGTACCTGCTAGGACCCTGGTGGTCTAGTGGTTAGGATTCCTGCCTCTCGCTCTCACGACCGGGTTTCGAGTCACAGGTAAAGAACTGCCGCTGAGGCTCCCAGCCACTTCTGCCATGGTTCCGGCTGCCACCA
>NW_008589449.1:771-1565 GCF_000691845.1 Merops nubicus
AGTAACCCTTTCCTTTCCGGACTCCTAACACTCCACTAATCCTACCCCTCATGGTTTCTTGTATATATATGGACTGCTTCCCTTGAACCTCAAATTCCTAATTGGTGTTAACCCTTAATGAACCAAACAATTTGTACATCGGCAACAATTTCTGAGCATGGTGGGGAGAAGGTCGCGGAAGTGACCTGATAGTCAGAGGTCCTTTCTACCTGTCCGTGACACAATTCTAACAAGATTTTTCAAAACATTACTAGGGGATTATTTCAGGATGCTCAGACTCTTACCCAGGAACTAAATTAAACAATTTTCCAGCTCTAGTATTAATGCAAATCATTGACATGAGGAATAAACATTTTGGTGACCTTTAACAAATTTGAAGTTCATAATTTTAACTCCATCCCCCAAGAAGTCTTATGGCTAAGTGTGGTCACAAAATGACAAAGAGCAAAACAAAGCTAAGAGCCATGTAACTTGTCAAAACCCAAAAACTACCATAATTCACCAGGTGCAATAGTACATGACATAAAAGTAACTGGTACTGTGTAGTGAAGTTTCCACTAACTGGAAAAGGGGAAACATAAAGCCCATTTTCAAAAAGAGGAAAAAAAGTAAGACCAGGAAACGACAGGCCAGTCAGTCTCATCTATATGCCAGGCAAGACTACATTAGTGGACAAGGGAAGAGACACAGATGGAATCTATCTGGACTTCTTCAAGGCTTTTGACACAGTCCCCCACAACATCCTTCCCTCTAAATTGGAAAGAAAAATTTGATGGGTGAACTGTTAGGTGGAT
>NW_008589450.1:0-344 GCF_000691845.1 Merops nubicus
TCCGCGCCACCCTGCACCCCGTACCTTCGCCGGAGGTGGTCGGGGCTGCTGCAGGGTCCCCCCGAGAAACGGCGATGGTTAAAAGGGGCAGAGGGTGGCCGCCTATTCACTGCCAGTTCCCATGGTCGCATTGGTGACGTCAGGAGGCAGATGGGCACACGGGACCTCAGGCTCCAGGCAGGGCGAGACACTAGCACCTTGGGTCCTGCAAGAACGACAGTGGGTCATGGCACCCCAACCCCCGTGGCTGTGCCAGGCCACAGGAGCCCCAAATCCTCCCCGCACCCGAGGCCTGGGCAGCACCACCCCAGCCCACTGCCCTGCCGCCTGGTTTGGGAGAGGGC
>NW_008589450.1:494-774 GCF_000691845.1 Merops nubicus
GGGCCCGGGCCAGCCACTGTGCCCACAGGCATGCCAGGGGCGGTTACACCCAACCTGGCTCCTGCCCATACCCCCTCTGCTCTAGAAGCCAGGCTGCCCTTCCAGCCCGGCCCTGCCAGCCACACAAGTGACCCTGAGCCACCCCAGTGCCACCATCCCCACAGAGCTAAGTCTGCTGCTCCCTCCCTGTGGGGATGGTAACACCACTGACTGGAGCTCTGGGTGCTCCAGGACCTAGACCTGCACCCCCCACATCTCCTGGGGCTGGATGTGGCACGAG
>NW_008589450.1:973-1337 GCF_000691845.1 Merops nubicus
CCATAGTGTGGGGGGATTCCAGGGTGTCCTTGGCCAAGGCGGGCTCCCGTGCTGCACTAAGGACTGCCCTCTCTTGCTGGGGTCCCCCACGTCCTGCTCTGGCCCGACGCTCCCACGGCGGTGACAGGCGCAGGGGGCTGGCAGGGAGCTTGGGGCTCATGGCCCTGCTCTGGCTTCAGTCCTGCCCAGCTCCCCACGGCCTGCAGGGCACAGCCATGCGTCCCCGCCGAGGGCAGGGACACGCAGGGCTGCATCTCAAGCTGGGCAGGCAGCTCTGCTCCCCATCTGTCCCTGCCATCCATGGGAACGTAGCCCTGGGCCCTGCCCCCGTCTGGCTGGTGTCCCCATGCCAGAGCCCCCCTCT
>NW_008589450.1:1385-2100 GCF_000691845.1 Merops nubicus
CAGAGCCCCCCTCTTACCACAGTTCGGCTGCCCCAGCCCCAACCAAGTTTGGCACTGCACTGAGGTGACGAGCCCCACGATCCCTGCCAGCCCCCCACACCTGTCACCACTGTGGCAGCATCGGGCCAGAGCAGGACGTGGGGGAGCCCAGCAAGAGAGGGCAGTCCTTAGAGCAGCATTGCACCCCACGTGTTCCTAAATCCAGCTCACCCACAGGCTGGTGCTGTGACCTCCCAAAGAGGCTCCTTCATCAGCCCTACCCCCTCCTCCTCCTCCTCCGTGCCCACGGCAGAGGCACGTGGGGACCAGGAAGGGCACCCTGAGCCCCCAGAACACGTCTCAACCCCAGGAGGAGAAAAAAAAAAGGGTTCTCACTCCAGCCAGAGGAAGCTGTGATATCACACCTGGGTGACAGACATCACCAACCACGGTGGGAAGTCACTGGGGTGAACCCTGTGCCACACGTGGGACTCTTCTTAACCTCGCCCCCATCTACCATACCATTCTGGAAGCTGAAAGAAAATTTCTCTCTCTGTTTTTTTGGGGGAAAGAGAAAAGAAAACCCAAAGCCCCAGACAGGAGCCCACCAGCACTGCCGCCAGGGAAGGGGCCGTGCTCAAGGACGGGGTTTGCCCCGTGGGGGTTTCATTCTGCCTCTGCCCATGTGCCAGGGGCAGCGGCGGTCCCCAGGAGCCCCCACGAAGCGCTGCCGCTC
>NW_008589451.1:0-846 GCF_000691845.1 Merops nubicus
GCTTTTACGCTGCTGATTCTCTCCCCCATCCTGCTGGGCGCACAAAGCACACAGAGGTGTGGGGTTCCACTGATGGCTCTGGTTAAACCACAGCACGGCTCCACCCTGGACCTCCACGGGCTGCAGGGTGAGAGTGGACATCACCATGCTCATCTCCAGGACCTTCAAGAGCATCTCTGCTCTGGCGCCTGGAGCACCTCCTCCCCTCTTTCTCCCCTCCCCTCGGGATCTGCTGGACTGTTTGTCTCACATCTTCTCAAACATCTTATCCCTAAGGCACTGCCACCATTGCTGAAGGGCTCAGCCTTGGCCAGCAGCATGTGTCTCTTGGAGCCAGCTGGCATTGGCTCTGTTGGACATGGGGGGCAGCTCCTGGCACCTTCTCACAAAGGCCCCCCTCCAGTCTCCTCTGCTACCATACCCTTGCCATCCAAAACCAGTCGAGACATGAAACACCAGGAAGAAGGTGAAGCTCAACACCATTGAGAACCATTTGTAGGATCTTGCAGGGCTATCTGGGCTGGGGGGGCTCCCGAGTGCTGCAATCAAGGGCTACCAACTTTTCAGAAGGGATGCACAAGGAAGAGTAGGCTGTGGGGTGGCCCTCTCTGTTCACAAGATTTATGAATGTCTGCCCCTTAATGATGGTGATGATAGGCTTGAGACTTTAAGGGTAGGAATCAGGGGGAAGGCCAACAAGGCAGATCTCACAGTGGGAGTCTGTTAGAGACTCTCCAGCCGGGATGAAAAGGCAGATGAAATGCCCTAGAAGCAGTTGTGAGAGCTTTGTTCTCCTGGTAGACTTCAACTGCCCAGATGTCACAGAATCATAGCATGTGTGGGCTG
>NW_008589452.1:0-26857 GCF_000691845.1 Merops nubicus
CTTCCTACCCTCCAGCAGATCAACGCTTTCACTTAATTTTGTGTAATCTGCAAATTTACTGAGGGTGTATTCGATCCCCTCATCCGGGTCATTGATAAGATATTAAACAAGACTGGTCCCCAAACTGAGCCCCTGAGGGACACCGCTTGTGACCGGTTGCCAGCTGGATTTAAATCCATTCACTACAACTCTCTGGGCTCGCGCATCCAGCCACTTTTTAACCCAGCAAAGAGTCCCCCACACTCCCTTTGTATTTGCGGCTGCCCCAAAGGATAGGAGCTTGCTGTGCCAAGAATTTTGCAAAGCTGTGGGAAATAAATGCTGTAACAGGGTGGAGGGAATGCTGCAACCCACTACATACAGACTGTTTCTGCTTATAGATGTGTGTGCAGGATTTTCAGTATTGCAATGTGCCTGCAGTCTTCTTCCATCACAGGTGGGTCTTGGCCCTGGTGTAAGTGGGGATTGAGGAGAGCCAGTGAAGGACTCCCTCAGCAGCGAAGCAGTGCTGGATGTGAGGCCCCAGAGCACACAGGGCTCAGGGACCTTCAGGTGACAAAGTAAGAATGTCAGCTTTGGGATGTGACACAATTTGGACAGGCATAACACTTCAAAGGTGGAAAGGGCAGTATCATGGAGGACTTTGGAGAGGAGGAAGAGGAAACTCACTGTGAGGGTTGCCCAGCTTGGTTTAATTTCCAAAAGCATTATCAGTAAAGACTACATACTGCCTCAAAGACATTATTAATTTAATTAATCTTTAAGCTAAATTGGAAACCTGCTGTTCTGATGGTGAGATTTGTATCTAAACTACTTGTTGCTCCCTCAGATAAGCCCCAAAACATCCAAAGAGTCAGAAAGAGGGCCTCTCTTTTTTTTTTTTTTTTTTTTACCAAAGCCAGAGATCTGACATGGGATAATCCATACTTCATACATGACATGAGGACATGTGTGAGAGATTGAAGCAGTTCACCAAGAAGGCAGAAGTGAGAGTCGTGTAAAAAAGCGTCCAGTGGGTCTGTGCTTTTTTCTGATGATGTATTAAAATTAGTATTTCTACAATGACAACAAAAAAATCCTGTAAGTCACACATTTCAGATAGATAGTAAAGGTATTTGCACTCCTCTTGCAGTGGTATTGTAATCTTACTATGCGGTGAAGTAAAAGTTTCCAGCTGCTTCACATAACTTCAGTACTTGCTAAATACAAAAAGAAATAAAAAAAACCCCGAGCCAGATCTGTAAGGAAAAAGTCACATTTCCAGGTGAAATCTGCACATAACAAGAGTTTATTGACATCCCTTATCCCTAGCCCCAGGAGGCAATCTTCTGGTTTGACAAAAATGCCTGTCTGTCCCTGAAGTGGCTGACTATTACAAGACTGAGGCAAAGCAATCCCACTGAGTGTTTGGAAGCGTTTCATTGATAATCCATAGCATCTCTTTCTCTGTGAAGCTGGCATATAACGGCTGTTAATGGTGCATTATAGCACATAATGCACTTAACCATGATATTTCATTGTTTTAGGCGCTATCCATTGTCACAGATATCACATTAAGTCTTATCATTACATGCTTGACATTACTATAATAGCTTTGCAACAGCATATATAAATAAATCAGAGACACAGAGTAAGGTCTGAGCTGCTTTTCATGTCACTTCCTGACTTAATTCAAGACTAACTTTCCCCAAAGTTATCAAAATGTTTAAACAGTATGTAAGAAACAGCCCCTCTTTTCATTTATTTTCACTGTCTGTGTAAGTAGATGGAGGTCTCTCTTTCAAACTGGAGTTTGAATTACACAGCTAGTCCAAATCCCTGAATTAGCAGAAACTGAAGACCTTTTATTTTAGTAAAAGATGGTCTTATCAAAACAGGAAGAATTTGGCTGAAAGAACACTGTGTCTTTTATATTCCTTAGCGTCCTATTTCCCATTGAACTGGTAAAACGTTCCAGGGACTCCAACTCTATGGGTGGGTACGAAAATATACTGGAAAGATTTCTTTAAAGAATACTACCAGGTGGCTTGAGATCAACAATTTGATTTTGTTTTAGAAAGAGCTGAGTGTGAGAAAAACTGCTGTGAATTGGAGTTCTCCCTCTCTCCCTCTGTCTCTTCTTTCAAGAGATGATAGATAAAGTGTTGGCTCTAAAGGACAGAATATCATTGTGTTCATTTATATGGGCTATGGTGTTTTAAGAAAATTATACTTTCTCTGAATCAGAAAAAAATAATCTTATATACAATGTCTACTCATTAATTTCACAAATACTAATAACTTGGATGGGGGTGGTGGAGCTCATCTTCACTGAAGTGGAACAGCAAAACAGATTACCTAGCACACAGCACACAGGAGTTTTCCTTGATTCATTTAAAATGAGCAACAGCCATTTAGATTTTTCAGCAACCGTATGTGTACCTAGCTCCTGTAGAAGAGTTTATAGTTCACTGGTACAAAAACATATCAGTGCCACTCTTTGCAAAAGTCTGTGATATCTACTTACCATAATGACAGACTCTAAGTACATTGTTTTCTCACTTGTTTGTTTATTTTAAAAGTTTATTTTAAAAAATAAACTTTTACGTGTTAGTCTAACCTCAGCTCCTGGAAAAAATTGTGGAGAAAATGATTTTGAAAATGATGTAGTCATGAGACATGGCCAGCATGGGTTCGCAAAGGGAAAATCCCATTTAAATAGTTTGATGTCCTTCTAAGATAAGGTCACTCACCTAGTGAATGAAAGTGATGGGTGTCATTTTTCTGGATTTTAGTAAGGCTTTTGACACTGCCCCTTACAACGTCTTCTGGACAAGTTGTCCAGCTGTGGGATGAGTGGTGTGCTAAGTGAAAAACTGTCTGAAGGGCAGAGATCAAAGGGCTGTAGAGAATTGGGCTACATCTGTCTGGTGACCATGCACTAGCTATGTTCCTCCTGGCTGAGTTCTAGGACCAGTTCTGTTCAATGTATTTATTAAAGATCTGGATACAAGAGTTCAATGTACCATCAGAAAGTTTGCTGGTGATACCAAGAAAGGAGATGGTTTTGACTCTCTTAATGGACAAGAGGCCTTGCAGAGGGATGTAGACAGGCTGGAGCATTGGACAATCACCAATGGCATGAAATTTAACAAGAACAAGTGTTGAATTCTGCACCTGAGATGGAGTAACACATGGCACAAGTATAAGCTGGGAGAGGAGTGGCTGGATTGCAGCCCTGCAGGAAGGACCCTGGGGGTGCTGCCTGGCAGTGAGAGGGCAAACTGCATCCTGGGGTGCACTAAAAACAGCGTGACCAGCCAGTCCAGTGTCGTCATTGTCCTGCTGCCTTCAGTGGTGGAGCAGCCTCTCCTTGAGAACTGTGTGCAGGTCTGGGCCCCACAGGTTAAGAAGAGAGTGAAGGTCCTTGAATGTGTCCAGAGCATGCACTAACAAATCTGGTGGAAAGGCTGAAAGCAATGTCCTGAGTGGAGCAGCTGAGGACTCTGGGTTTGTCTGGTCTGGAGAAAAGGAGATTGAAGGACAACCTCAGCTTCCTGCAGCTTGTTTTCTACAGCTTACTTCTACAATCTTGCTCTCTACGGTTTCCTGAGGAGGGGAAGTGGACAGGGAGGTGCTGGTCTCTTCTCTCTGGGATCCAGCAACAGGACAGAAGGGAGTGGTTCAAAGCTGTGTCAAGGGAGGTTCAGACTGGACATTAGGAAGCATTTCTTTATCAAGAGGGTGGCCAAATGCTGGAACAGGCTTCCTAGAGAGGTGGTTGATGCCCCAAGCCTGTCAGGGTTTAAGAGGCATTTGGATAGTGCCCTTAATAAAACATGCTTCAACTGTTGGTCAGCCTGAAGTGGTCAGGCAATTGGTCTAGATGGGTATTGTAGGTCCCTTCCAACTGAAAATTCTATTCTATTCTATTCTATTCTATTCTATTCTATTCTATTCTATTCTATTCTATTCTATTCTATTCAGAAGGAGCTGAGACTCTAAGAAACATACAACTCCTGAAGTTCAGCCCAAGATCCTTAGGCTGATTTGGAAGATTACTATATCCAACTGTACAATATGGCTGATTTAAAACTATTTTTCTTGCTCTACCTGTCTTACATTCAGAGCTAGTCAAAAGATTATAGTAGCATTTTTGTTTCTGGCATAGAAAGGAACATTCCAGTCAAAATCTGAGTTGAAAACAAGCATTTCTAAATATTCTAAATCAAACAGAACACACTTCATCTATGTTATGGGTTTTAGTATATATGCTGATTTCTCTTACAAGAAGCAGTAATAAACTTCATGGAGTTTTAAATTAATAAAACCTATAAACCAAACACTTAATAATCATCAAAATCTACTGCAAAGTGTTAAGCAGGTTAAAAAGACTGAATCATATTTAGAAAAAAAATTTAAGTAACTCTTAACTATTCTGGTGCACATCAAAGTAAGTTGTACTGAAGCACCCATTGATATATAACATTGTACATAAATATAATGTATGAATTTATCTGAAATACATCAAGGGCTTCCACTGTATTTTTCTAAAATAAATAATCCCTCAACAGTCACTGAGGGAAAGACTCAGTAGTCTCTAGTAACCTGAGTTGTCTCAAGGTGTTTCATGCATCCTCAGTGAAAGAAGCAAAGGATTATTTACCTTATTATTCCACTCTTCTGTTCTCAGACACCTATTTAACTGCACTGTGGTCAGCAAGCAATGTGCATGCTAGTATTAATAAAATTGTTTGCTAGAAAGAGTTCCTCTGACTCTTGTTTTAACCTGCTTTGTGCAGGCACAAGTCATTGCTTACCTTCCTACCTTCTCCCAAAGAACTGCATCAAGAGCACCACTGAATTGCTGTCTCATCCAAAATCCATAGTCCAGATAATAAGTGCCTTTTTCACACCTAGGAGAAATGTGTGATACCTTTTCATATATATGACTGTATTCACCTTGCCCAAGAGGAAGTCTTCATCTCATCAGTGGGCAACCTTCCCAAGGAACTGTGTTGTCCCTGTAGGTCACTTGCTTTCATTCTCACTCTTTCTTTTCTAAACCGCAAAAGTTTCTCTCCATTCACCCAAGGCAAATTTATCTTTTTCCTTATCTTCTCCTGAGGGCTGTTTCTCTGACTAGAAATCAGGCAACCAGTGAAGAAGGTAACTAGGAAGATGTTGAAAGAGCTGGAAGAGCACCAGCATTTTATGGTATCGAGTAAAAGATTTACTTAAGGGTCTAATGGAACAAATTCCTGTGTGCAAAGCAAACTATGGGAATTGCTAAATTATAGCATGCTGCCTTTAAGATTCTGAACTGACAAAAAATTTTAAGTTCCATGAGAAAATAACTGCAACCCTTGTCTTCTGCTATAACTTCAGGTCCTTTTTTTCTTACTTGTAACCACACTGTCATGTCCACGAGATGTGGATGCCTATGGACCTGATGTTGGAGATGCTGTTAGAAGGGATCCTTGTAGTGAAGGATCTTAAGCTGCAAAACCCAGATCTGCTTCTCCTCTGAAAAAAAGAGCGGAAAAGACCTTTTCTGTGACAATGAAATATGCATGAAGTGACAACTAGCTGACAGCGTTTTGCATCTTATTGTCTCACAGTGCATCTAGATAAGCTGTGGTAATTCGAGCCAAGGCAATCTAAGATTGCTGTGCTCTGCATGCTGCTAGTTTCCCTTCCTGCAGCCAAGCAGTAGTGACCACAGGTTCTTTAGCATCGAAATTTCCAGCCTGACATATTAATATCAGGTGCCTTGTGGTTTGTTTTCCATATGTGATGCCAGATGGATGCATTATGGGAGAGGCCAATCCATGTGCTTTCAGGAAGGTTAACGAAACCCAGCAAAAAGCAGATGGGAAACACATAGCCAACCTCATCCTAGTCCTATAAGTTACTGAGTGGTTTGCATCTCTGAAACACTTAAGGTTTTCTGACACCTTTTTTCCCCCTTTTGCATTACTATTATATAGCCTATTATACAAACAACACATTCTCTTTTCTTTTTGAACTTTAACTTTGAAATACATTCTTGGCCAGCAGGGCAGTCAGTGATAATGGCTTCCGCAGTCTAATTATATTTTGTATAAGATAATATTTCCTTTTATCAGGACTGAATTTGCCACCTCTTGATTTCTTTGAATGCTTCATTATCACGTGTGCTATGAGTAGGAAGGACAGAGGCTTCTGCTCTGCTTTCTCTCTAACATTTATTATTTTACATGCTCTTATGATATTTTCTCTTATTCTCTTTCATAAATAAACAATCCCAGTCTTTTTAATCTGTATTCCTAAAGAGTTTTCTCATGTTCTTAATAATTTTCAGTGCCCTGCTCTGAACTCTGTCTAATTCTGCAATATCCTTTGTGGGAGGGGGTGCTGGGTGCAGTAGTTGAACACCAGAGGAGGCTTTGACATCTAGTGTATTTCCTACCATAACAAAAGGAGCAGAAGTCAGTTTAAGCAATTATGTTATGGAAGTTTCATAAAAGGCCTAAGTTTTTATAACAGCCTAGGCAGGAATAATACTTGGCTTATGTTCTATTTATGAAAAAAAATCTCCAATATGACCTTATTTTGTGTAGCTTTCCTGATGCCAACTGGATCTGGAAATGTTTTATGGAATAAATACCAGAACAAAAGGATTCTATGGTAAATAATGGCAGTGAGAAGTAGCAGCTAAAGATAGATCTGGAAGAGTATTTAGATTCCAAAATCCCATACAGTCCAAAAGAAAACTTTGGTTTCTATAGGTTGCTAAATGATGCTGTATTCTCATAATATTTCAGCTATGGTGTGTGCTTTGAAGTATTTCCTGTTTGCCTCTACTTACTGCAGTGTGGTTCGTATGGCAGGACACACTCTGCAAGCAAATGGAGCAAGAAGGAGATAAGCCTCAGCCAGTAATGCGTGTCCAGCTCCACATGACAGCCAAAATGAAAAAGAGCCCCTGTAATGCATGCAGTGCGGACCTCAAGTTCACTGCCTCAGAGAGATTACTCTACAAACCCAGTCCTGTTGCACCACACACCTAGCCATTGCCCTTTAGCCAGTGCATTCATATAACTGAGCCAAAGGCCCAAAACATCCCATAACTTACCATTACAATCAAACTTACTCCCATGTAAAATTTGTCTTTACTAACAGGTGAAGAAATGTGTTGGCATGGAGACAGTCCTTATCAGGAGACCTTTCAGTGCTTAGCCCCCATGTGCAGAAGGAGAAGAAACATCTGGGATGTGAAAGGGTTTACAATGAGCTTGCTTAGGAACAAACTTTTTATTCCGGTTAACAGAGCAGTGTTTGGAATGGTTTTGGGGAACACAGGGAGGGACAGGAACCACCAAACACTTCCTGCAATGAGCACAGAGTCACATTGTGCCTGCAGGTGTATCCCAAAGGAGTCATGTTTGTACTGACCTCCAAAAGACTGTGGCAGACCCTCCCAGTCTCCCCCAGCCACAGACCTGCCTCACTGGAGATCATGTAGGAGTTAATCTCATATAGCACCTGTGGCTTATCTTCAAGGTCCTGCCAAGAGCTTTCTTGCAGCACCACAAGTTGGTAAGAGGCAGTGCCAAAAAGGGAGGGAAAAACTATCAAAGTGGGGTCATACCTTTTGTGCATCTTTGCAAGTTCTTGTTACTTTAACAGACTGAGAAGCTGAAAAGAAAGAAACAAAAAAACTCCACCACAAGCCAAACACTCAAAACAGAGCAAATGAAGGTTAATGCACAGGAGAGGAGATAAAGAAAAAATGACAAGGAAAAATACCTGGGAATAGTAGTAATGGGGACAAGGTAGGAAAGGGACCAGCCTGGTTACCTACAAACCCTATTGATTAGCAGCACAGAAAAACTCCTTAGTGCCATATCTTTTTCTTCAGACACAGAGGGCAATGGAAATACAATCTTCTGTTTGCAAAGCAAAAGCATCAGAGGGTAAAGATAGGACACATATGGGAACATCTCTTCCTGAAAGATAAGTATGCAATAGGATGGGAGCTAAACAGAATCACAGGAGTCAGTTTAGCGGCAGTGCAGCAAGGTGGAACTAGAATTAAAGGCAAAAAGGCTACAGTTAAAAGCTGTGAAACTGAGGGTGAAGCTTGTTCTAATAATCCAGAAGAAATGTCCTTGCTTCTTCCTTACTTGTATCAAATATTACAATCAAATAATTCTGCCAGTTCCTGTAATTCTCACTACCAGTGGTCAAAACTGGTAGCAATAATACGAGTTTACAAAGTGAACTGATCTAACTGGGTGAGAAGAATATTATTGTATGTAAATACAAAAATATTTAAGAAAAACATAAACCAGGAATAAATATAAACATATAGAATAAAAGTATGTTGGATAACATAAATATTTATAGTATGTAAACATGTGCAGCATACTACAGACATGCTTGATCCAGCAGTGTACTGATATTTCTAGTTCCTACCAGTGAGACTCCTGTGCCTCCACACAGAAAAGGAGGGTGCCCTTATTAGGAAGGTGTGCCAGCCAGTCTGGTAAGGCATAAAATGTCCACTTAAAGAGTTTAGTTTTTTCTATACGTCTTCTATAACTGCATCCCTTGGAGTGTGCACCCCAAGAAATGCTCTATGGAAAATAAGTTGAATATATGAGAGAAAAAAATGGAAACCAAAGTGAGATAGTAACAACAGGAAAACTACTAGCATTTCAAAGTTTAAACCTATTTAGCATGGGGGCAGTGGGTAATTAAACCATAGGAAAATCCTTTAGATTTGTGATAGGAAAGAACTAATCTATGTTCAAGTTTTCTGTCTTAGCAAATGAAGGTTTATTCCCAAATGAAGCATACTGTTTAAGACATTTATGAACATTATCTAACTTTCTGAACGTATACAGCAAGTTCTTGAGGCACTTTTCCTCTCCTTTGAGTCTCCTTGATATGTTAGAGCTTGGTACACAAGGCCCCATGCCAAACAGCCACTGGTTTAGATATCTGAAAAATTATTTTGATCCCCTGAATAAAAAGGCATGGACTTGTGCAAAGCAATATTCTTAGTGGCAGAGGCCTTTCGGATTTAATTTATGCTGTTTTCTCAGTTTAGATAAGAAATGTGCAACTGCATTCACTTTTAAAATTCGATAGCGCTGTTCAGATATCTTCCAGTCTAGGTCTGATGAACTTGTGCAAAAGTAAGTACCAAAGAACACCCACAGGCACAGTACACACATACTCTACATGTTTTGCAGGACTGGAGCCAAAAGTTGCGGTATACTATTAAATGTTAATGCAAAGAGCAGCTGGACGATACTGTTTGCTGTGCACAGCTGCTATATGCATTTGTCTTAAAAACCCCCAAATGATGCCAACTTTCACCAAGTGCCATCTATTGGTAGCTTCCTTGTTTGCATATATTTACATATGGCATGCGCTTACAGTGGTTCACTTGCAGGATTGAGAGATAAAGGATAAAGAGATAAAGGATAAAGCAATAAAGGACATTCTGTGAGTCTATGATGATTCTATGATACTGATAAAGAACTTTCAAAATGTTTTTGCTAATTCTTGTCATATGTTATTACTATTACGGTAAGATTGTACACCAAATGACAATTATGGTTTCAAAATGAACTGGGTTTGGTTATGTTAAAGTGACACTCACATCCTTATTTAATGAACTATAATATTTTTGCAATTTAAAATTTTCCTTCTGATCAGGGAAATAGTCTCAAAATTGCTCCCTTGATGATACTGTAACTGTGAGAAATCTATACTGATGACATTAGAGCATAGTTCATTCTGTTCCAAAGAGTAATGGAATCTTTTGCAGTGATTTATCCTCAAATGTTCTTTCATGGTCAGAAATGCCAACCTCTGTACAGAATGTAATGAAAGGACTTCTCACACACAATTATCTCTTACGGACTTTACACAACCAAGTGGGGTGAAATTAAAGTTATATAATTGCATCATCTAAGCAGGAGAGGTCTCTCAATCATGGACTTGCTTTAGAGTAATCACTTCCCTGGGTTCTGCTTGCAGACAAGACGTGGTTTGACTGCTTGTGTTGTCTTCTCCCTCAACATAACTGGTCAAACACAGTTTGTGGGAAGCAGCAATTTTTTTTTTTCCTTAAAATTTATGTGTCTGAAAAGAAAAATATTAAAAAATCGAAATATTTGCTCACATTCACTCAGGCAGAATATATTTTCTGCTGCCTGGAGCTGATCAGCTAACTTGAGAAGTAAGTCCAAGAGATGAGAAGCACCAGCTTTTATGTTGCTGATTTCCTAAATTAGTTTGTACAGTTTAATTTTTATTTAACTTTGAAGGAACAGAGAAGTATATGAAGAGTTCAGTATTTAAGCTGTCATTTAAGCTGTAATGTCCACATGGCTTTCATAACAATTCACAAACAGCATCTGAAATTGCTCAGAAACAGTCTATCATTTTGCTTGCACAGTTGGTAATTTCTCCCCGCTGTTATTATATTATACAGATATTAATACGGTTAAACAGAGGTATTGCAGTTGAACTTTTGAACACATAAGCTATTTTGCTTTATGGATCACAAAAAGCGAAACTTTCTAGCAAGCTATGTGACAGTGTTAAAGGTAGATGAAGTTCTACCCAGGACACTAAAAGCTTTAAAAAGCATTGAGACATTTATCTCTAATCCTTCCAGCTACAAGTAGAGCAGCTAACAGTGTCATCTGCAGAAAAAAAACAGCTCTTTTTCTCTCTCTGTCTCTTGTCCTTTGCACCACAAATTCCACTGCCATCACACAATAGAGTAGTGCTACAGAAGCCAGAAAAATACAAAATTTAATTATTGTACCTAGGCAACCACAGTAATGAGTAGCATGAGAGTATATCTGAGAATAGACTAATGAACAGGATCTCTGTAATCCGTTGAAGGATTTACCAAGGCTACACAAGACCTTGTGATACTACAGTAGGGTGCATAGACTAAGGTGTTAGCAAGAAGTGGACACCCGATGCTGATAATAGCTGACATTTCAATGAGTTTAAGTAAAAAACCAGTTTAAAAGTTCACGAAAGATGTAAAACATGACACTATATGTAATAGGAGAATCTGCAATAATATGTCTGTGGAACCCGTCAACTACATTTCAAGGCAGTGCAGTTTGGACTCTTGTCTTCAGGCCTTTGGGAAGTGAATGACATCGTCACCGGTACTTCTCTAAAACTATGTTGTCACCCTGGATAAGGAAACCTGTGTGATGAATCTGTGCTGCATCTTTTTGGATGCTTGACCCCTAGCTAAGAGTGTCTTGTCCTTAAGGGGTGGGTTTAGAAGTAGGCTCTGGATTTGCCAGCTGTGACCAAGAGGGCAGCATTTGTCCCTTGGGGAACAGTGGTCCCAGCAATCCCAGTGATGCTTTTGTAGCAGGGGTGTTGATGTGGACAGACTCAAGGAGGAGCAGCCAAGAGTAGCATTTTGTTTATTAACAGAGCATAGGGAAATGCAGGTCAGGGAAAATTACAGTGTAGTTATCCCCACATAGCTTCTACTCCTTACATGGAGAGTGTTACAAAGATATTTCGGACACATGTATGAGAAACCGCTAAATTGTGCTGAATTGTGTTAGGGTCCACCGGAACAAACCCTCAGCAACCATGGTAGAACTCACTAATGGCCTTCTTCGGTGAGACAGTGATCTGCCAAATGTAATTTGTAGAGAAGGATGATTCAAAAAACTCAGTTCAACCTAGGAATGAATTGTAACTGTTGTTGACTGTGATATACTTCCTAGAGAGAAAGACTCTGACACTGTAGGCTTCAAATCTCAATCATATTCTTTCCTGTATATTCTGAGAATATAATCCAGAGGTCTTGGTTTGATTACACATGTTTCTAGGATCCTTCTTCAAGGTTTAGGACCTTTCCAAACCACATGGATGTATTTCAGTCTGTGGCCTGCATCTGATGCGTGATTAGCTTTCCTTCATAAATGCCTTTATGAAATATTCACATGTGAAGCACAAAACCCCCGACATATGTTTAGTGATGTTTTCAGCATTAATGTTTTAACATAGTGAGGGAGAATGCTTTTGATGGACTGACTTGAGATGAAAGGGGATAAGGAAAAATCCGCCAAACCCTAAGGAAAACAGATTTGTGACAAGCAATGATAACAAAAGCCAAAATGATTTCTTAGGCTTATGTTTACTTCTGTACTACCACATCCGTGTTTCACCCTGATAGAGTATACAGAAAACAAGAAGCAAGGCTTATGATTTACAATCTGGATCAAATTTTCAATTTTAAATTTTCAGGGGAAAAAAAAAAAAAATCTGTGGTCTTCTATCATCCAGGGCTATCTGGACTGACAGCAGGCTTCAAGCTGAGCTTTAAAAGGAGTCCCCAGCTATGCAAACACCTTATGGGGCTACCTGGAAGGTACAGTGTGACTTCTGTGGTCAGTGACATGGCATCTGAATCAATGAGAGTGGACAGAAGGATGGGCAGCCAGTGCCATTATTTTGACAGATAGCATTAGAAGACTGAAGTCCTACAGAGATGTTTTCTTCCCTTGTGGTAACTTTTAACATCTGAAAAAGGCTCTGGTTCTGCTAAAGCTGAATTGCTCTGATTATCCCACTATTATTTCTGCTCTTTTTGGCTCAGTAGGAAACGGTGTAATCCACTTCTAGTTACAACACAAGAGAGGAGTCTGCACTGACCTCTAAGGCATTTCATCTAAGTCAGCCTCACAGTGCCTTAATGAGATTACCTGAAAGCCAAAACCAGATTCCCTCTTCACTGGAATATCCTGCAGTCTAAGCCCCATAGTGTCCTGGTTCTGTGTAAAAAGGGGTTCAGGGCAGGACCCACACGGAACAGAACTATGTACTTGCCTCTCTCCCCCCCCCCATGCGAGAGAGAGCGAGAGAGAGACACTTTGGCAAAAAAAATGGAGCATATTGTTCAACAAGGAACAGAAAACGGAAAAGGGAGGAAAAATGAAGTATATTGTTCAACAAGGAACAGAAAACGGAAAAGGGAGGTAAGGAAAATAATATATACAAAGATTAGGGGAAAAATACAAAAAGTAAAATATACAAAACCCTCAGAAATGGTTCCAGGGTCCCACGGAGTGAAAGGAGAACTTTCCTCTCCGAGCTCCAAGGCAGGAGTGAAATAAGAAACCACTCCCTGCCTCTTATCAGAGTGTGTGTGGGAAGGGGAGGGAATACAATGGTTTCACCCCCACCCGGGGTCCTCCCAGTTGCTGGAAGGTCACGACCCCATTCCAAGCCTCAAACCACAACACATAGTAATTTCATTTCAAGATTGTCCAGTGGATGAGCTGCAGCCCTCATGGAGCTGCTCGAAGAGCTAGACTTCCCATGAGGAGTTTGAGGGCTCTGACAGTGTGAGGTAGGTGGCTCAGAAGAGCCAACAACAAAACAAGAGAGGAAGATAAGATTTCTTGCATGTCTTTGTCTGTACACATCTATATCATACCAGTCTAAAATTCAGTCTTACATCTGAAGTTTCAAAGGAATAAAGAGGGCACACATATGTGGTGTACAGCATAATGAGCTTGTCCTTCTCAGTGCATCAGAACATCTGGATTTACATAAAACTAGGAGAGAAAGCAATGAGGATTTAGCTCACGTTCCACATGGGGTGAATTTCACTTCACTCACATAAATCCTAAATAATAGGTTCTTACGGGATGAAGTGTAGGTGTCAAAGTGTGAGGCTGCAGTGCTCTCCTTTCTAGGACAGATGCTTCCAGCCCAGTGCTTGACAAGTCACACAGTGTGTGTTCATGACCATGAGTCTTTCCCCAGAACCACTGATGAGGGCTCCTCACCACTTCAGGTGGAATGGGCAGTTGGGGTCCCATCTGGCCTCACAGAAGCATTGAGGACCATTTGTCCTGCTTTGTTCTGAGAGACGACAGACTGAATGCAAAACCATTCACTATTTCTTTCTGTGTGGAAATGGCTGATATCAAACTTAGGCTGCTTGCATCTTTGTTTAAAGACTGCAGGCAGTCTGCAGACACCTGTGCCATACAGTGAATGACATGAGGGTCACTGGATGGTGTTCTGGCCTTTTCTACCCAGAAAAGCACATCTAGTCAATAGCTCTTCTCCGACTTGGAAAAAGTCTAAAGTAAAAGCAGAGCTCTTGAGCTTTTTGTAGCATTACTCTGTATCACTGTTGCTTTTCCTCCCTGCCATGCTGCAGGGCTGAAGCTCTGAGGCAAACTGAACATAAATCTGAGTTCTGGCACAGCTCTAAAGGAGGACAGAGCACTGTGTGTGTTCCCACATCCATGCAATTGGCTGAAAGAAACAGCGCTGATTTTTATATTATTTTTGTTTACTAACATAAGGTTCACACTTACTGTCTCCCATTCTGTCTTTCTCTGTTGCTTCCATGCACATATCCACACACATAGGGAAGAAAAAACAAATTCCTATTATGCATTCATTAAAATCCTGTAATTTAGCTGCAATTGCATTTAATGGGGGCACACACAAAAAAATCAATGCTGGAGACAACTGCTACAGGGCTAAGTAATGAAAGGTCTTTGGGACATTAGACAGTCAGAGTCTGCCCAGAGCAGTCCCAAGAGCACCTTTTGAATGGCAACATTAATTTCTGCAGTTACCAAGCACTGACAGTTAAGAAAGGGAATGGAAATCAAGGCCCCACTTTTGTTGAATGCAGTGCCCATTGCAGATGTGGCCTCCTGTTAGCAATTACCTCGCCTGTGTATACAAGCTGTGGTAGATGGATGGAATGATGGCTCACAGAAAATGCAGTCTCTTTCTAACACACAGACTGGTGTGAGAGAGACGTGTGAAAAGCATGGCCCCAGAGGGCACTGAAGGACGGTTGCTGAATCAGGAAAAGGAAATCTGGAAAATAATGGATCTTTTAAAGAGTTTTAGGTGATTTAGGAATGTTCTCAGTGCAGGGGATGGTCAGTTCATTTCTCATGTACGACAGAGCTGCTGTGGATTTGAAGTGGAGCTCTGCTCTATATAGCTGTACAGAGCAAGCTGATGACCTGCTTTCTGAGTATCACACTCTCCCTTTGTGGTCCTGACATACGTTTGCCCTGTAATTCAAGAGTACCTTTGCAGCACTGATGGGCAAGCATAGGTCTGAGCAATTGTTCATTTCCACTGGCTTGTCTTTGGACAACATGCTGTGGGCGGAGGCGATGCTCCCTACTGCCCTAATCTCATGGTCGAATTTGGTTGGTGACTTCATAGGTAAAGCAGAAAAACTCTGGAAAACAGGCAAACAAGGAGCCACATAGAAGCTGCTGCGGAAGTTTAGGTGGAGAAGGAAAACAAGGCCGAGCTGGATGAGTATACAGGATTTCCTGATGAAATTTGCTTAAAGTTATGGTTTCACATGACAGAGATTTTCATTTGCATGACAGCAGCTGCATTTAACCTGAAGAGCTGTCTAACTCAGCACGCTCTGTCAATCTTGCTACCTCACCTCTGCTCACACATGGGAGACTTCTTCCTGTGGTTTGGGTCGGGATGCAGCTTGGGTGTCCCATGTGGGACAAGAAACACACAAAAGCCTCAAGGAGCCAGGCAGCAAGCAACTCTAAGTCAGTGGAGTGCTGAGATTCCTTACCTACGCTTCATGGTTTTGGTGCAGTGAGTCCAGTGCAAAGTGCATGTTCTTGCATAGAGCAGAAACTTTGGTTCCGAAATTATTGACAAGCACAACAAGCTATAAAACGAACACTGATGCCAGCTTGTGCTGGTGGAAGCTTATATATATCCTAGATGACTATGAACATTTCCAACTTAGTGTTAGTGAGAACAATTAATAGCAATGGTGACATAATGGATGCAGAGTCAAGACTCATCCTTTCTTAAGGTACTATGAAGATACATGGAAAGCTGTTCTTATATTTACAAGCCAGAAAACATAAATGCCATCGATTTGCTTGTGTTTTTCCCTCATAGTCTAGGCTGTCTAAAGCTCTTCTCACAGAAATTAAGGCAGTGGTGTCTGTAAAGTCTCTCTAAGGACATCACTCACATTTTGCCTTCAACCATGAATCACATTGAACAAACATCTTTTACATAGCACTGCCTTGGCCTCACTAAACCCTCCTGAGTAGACCATCTGAAAAAAAAAATTATTTATTTCAATTAAGCTACACAATTTTAACAAACATACAGTGAAGACAGAGCGCTAAGTAACGTAAGTGGTCTGGGATGACCGCTTTAGAAAGCAGAACCTTTAAAAGTCACAAGTAAATGGAGAGGTGTTATGCAAATGAAAGCCTACCTTGTCATTCCTTAGACCAACACAGACATTTTCTTGGAGGTGTCTTTCTGTGATGTGAGCCTCGGCTTCATCAACAGCTCATTCACTTTCACTTTATTTCAGAGGGGAAAGGACCCTGGAAAGGTACTAGTCTTTTTGAAGGGAGCAGGGTGGGGCAGGATGCACACTCCAGGGAAAATGGAGCTGTACTATGTGGCCCTGCAATTTGAGTGCAAACCCTTCTCTTTTGGTGGCCTTGCTACCTCAGAGACTGTAGCAGAAACACAAAGGAGCTGGTTCATCCCTGTGCTATGGTCACTTTATGACACCCTGCTCTACAAAATTCTCCGACTTGAAGGCAAACCAACCATAGATGTGGCAGGCTTTGGGAAGAAGCAGCACTGGACCATTTCTTCAGCCTCTCTCCTCACTACCTTTAACAAGACTTGGCAATCTCATGTGTCTAAAGGGAATATTGGAATGACTGTGGGATAGATATGAAAAGAGATTACTGAGAGGAAGAAAGAAAAGTGACAGGTGAGGGAGAGGAGTAACCACAATGGTATGGTACTTCTCTATCTACAAGTCCTTAACAAAACATGGGATGATGTCACAATGAATCATGGGACAGACGGTTACATCCAACACACATGCCCTTGCTAGTCTTCTTAGCTTTGGTAAATTTATATTTGTATTAATGCTTTTCTTTTATAAAAGCACTATATCACAAAAGGCTTCTCCATTTATAGAAGTCTTAACTGCAAAGTTTTTCCTTTTGTCTGTCAGTCATTTATTTTCTAGGATCAATTACTTTCAGTCTAGCAATTCTAACGAGAACACTTAGCAAAAGTTTAATCTGTACTCCTGCTATAATGCCCCCAATTCTTATGCTGCTAACTTTAAAACATTCTATTTCACAGAAAAGTGAAGGTTTTCTATGACCTATACTGTATTTTTTTTCCCCTATTCCAATCTGACAAATTCTAGTGAGGGTACAAAAATATTTTTTTTTCCTTGACTAACAGTAAAATAAGCGTCATAACAAAGAGGAAGGGATGAGACAGAAATCCAGAAGAACTCTACATTCAGCTCCAAGTGCAAAGAAAATAAGCACATAGCTCCTCTCTGTTTCAATGGGACTGTAGCTACTCACTCCATACTCCCTGCGAATGTTAGAAAATAGACCTGAAGAAGCTCTCAAGAAGTCATTTTGTCCATGCACTTGACCCAAAGCAGGATCAGCACTTTTTTATCGTTCTTGAGAGATGTTTATCTGCTCTATTCTTAAAAACCACCATTGGGCAGAGACCACACAACCTTTTCACATGGCTGATTCCACTGTGTTACCGTTCTCAGATAAAAAACCCCGATCTGCTTCTGCTTTGTGAGAGCCTTTAGTATCTTTTAAGTCTTATCATGGCCCTGTATTCACCTTGTCTCTTTCAAAGCTAAAAATTTCAATTTCTTCCAATTTCTTGTATAACACAGTTGGTTTTGAAAGCTCCGAATATTTTTTTTGTTTTCTTCTTGCCTCACTCTAATTAGTGCACAGCTTTCTGGAACTGTCATGTACAAATAAGGCACAGTACTCTGATTAAGACTAAACAGAGTGGAAGGATTATTTCACACATTTTGCTGTAAGTCTACTAAAACTCCTTTCTATGGTGTGTGCCTCGTTCACAACAGCACAACACTACTGACTCATGTTTGGCTTCCCATCCGTTGGAACTGCTATACCATTTCTGCTATAAGGTGTTCCAGCTTCTTCCTGTATTTGTGAAGCTACCTTGTATTCTTCAATAATCCATCCTCTGTTTTTGCAGAATTAATTTCTTAAATTTCTCCAGTTTGTTTTTATTCTTGCACTGTCTCCACAGCTGGTGGCAATGCATGCCAGTTGGCTTGCATGTTATGTGTTTGCAGATATGTTTTCTATTCCAGCATGTTGATCATTAATGGAAAACCATCATTTAAGGCAAATTCTCTGTGGTATCTCACACAATACAACCTTACAGTCTGATAATAAATCACTGGTAACAGATGTCTGTCTCTTAACACACAGCTTGTACTCATCCTAGAGAAATTTTATCATTTGTTTTTGTAGATGATATTCTTCTAGTTTGAGATTTAAAAACAAAAGAAATGGGGAAATAATTTATGTCCACCATTTAGAAGTTAGCCAGGCTTTAAATAAATGAAAATACGAGACTGTTTTCTTGTCAATACATGCAGTAATATTACCATGTCTTCGTGTCCTCTCCGTATTCATCTTCTCCAAGCAGACAAGTTTTCTCAAACTATATGTAATATATCTACACCTAAATTTTTATAGATAACAACAGTGAAAATTCAAACTCCCTTGGAATTTCTAGAGCTTTTGAAGGGGTTGTTTATTCTGTGATGCAAATGCTAATGTTCAGCATCTGCTATTGGTAAATACCACTTTAAAACAGCTGTCCAGGGACACAAAACCTCCTCTGATCTCCCTTGATCTGCCTCTTCGACTAGATTTAGCAACAAGCACAATATTCAGTATATTACAAGTGTTGGGCTTGCAGGATTTTGCAGGTATGTTGCAAATCAGAGTGCTTGGTTTTCTCAGGCAGAAAACCAGCTCTGTGCCCACACAGGGAGAGCACAAGGGGAATTCAGAGTCCCATTTCATTCTACCCACATGGCTCTGGGGCCTGCAGTGGCCAGGGGTCATTTCTATATGGGCTCCACCGTCATATTTCCCTCAGTTTTGTTCTCATTGCTACAAATACTGATATTAATGGGGTCCATTTGTTCAAAGAAGCTCTAAATGGCAGTTTTGGCCTCATAAAGGTTGCTATCTAAGCTCAAAAGATATAATTTAAGATGAGGATAGAAGCAACACCATATTCTTGCATTGATTCAGGCAGGATGAAGCATGAATCAGAGTTCATTATTTTGACTTTCATTGTGCCTTTTGTGAGAACTTTGGTACATAAGTGTATGGGGTAAACACACACAGCTGGCATAATGGCACAGATGCAGGCTCATGCTACACTCATCTTTTTTTGTGAATTCTTCATAGGGGTTGAAAATACAAATTATAGTCTCAGCAATTTTCCGTTGTGAGGTAGTCAGCGATGTCGCATTCAGCAACACATTCACAGTACAGATCTGTTTCAATGGCTCCTTTCAGCAAGCTTGCTTTCAGATAGAGGCTGTCAGCTAATAGGGTGACACCTTTGCATTTGCCTGGAACCCCAATTCCTCCTTCAGAGCAAGTCTGCCACTTTCCACTTTCAAACTGCATCTCTGCTTAATGTCCTCCAGGGAAGGTGCAGGTGCAGAGTGAGATAAAAGAAACAGCAAGACATTTAATTTCCTTGCTCACATTTTTCTTCTGTGAAGAAAGAAATAGTTGTGTCAAAAACCACGTTGAATGGCCAGCATTTTCCCAGGTTAAGGTTATTCAGAGTGTTGATTCCTCTGCCTTGTTTTCCCTCCATTTCAGACTGATTGCAACTACCTTTGGTTTGGTTTTATTTTTGTTTGGTTTTGGTTTTGGTTTTTTTTGGTTTAGCAGTTCTTTAGTCTCCAAGAAGTAATCAGTGTGCTTCATAAAATAGGTACCATCATCAGGCCATCAATGGTTGCATGTCATATTTAGAGAACAGCTATAACGTAAGGAAGGAGGGTACAGAGGGATTATTTTTTTGCCTTCTCCACACAGAAGAGACCTGATGACCCAATATCACAGTCCAGAATGACATGAATAATCTATACTGGAATGATAGAAACCTTCATCAGTGCTGGAATGTCATTAGAGCTCCATCTTCTCTACCCATTAGAGGCATGAAGAATTTAAAAAAAAAATTTTAACACTGTCAGACACATTTCTAATGGCTCTGTTTGTTACTCAAGACAGAGTTTCCCTAAATATATTTTGGTTTTTGTCAGTCATTACACAGGACTTCTTCTCAGGTACTGCAAAATTAAATATTTCAAGAAGAAACTGAGTAGCCATAACAATAAATATTTGTGCATAGTGTTACATAAAATATAAAATTATTCCTCAATACACTGGAGAAATCAACATGCTTTCTAGGGGACAACATCATTCTCTTTGAGAGATAACCGCTAGATAAACCATTTCTGATACACTGACATCAAATTAAAATTAAGGAAAGGCTCTGCTATGGAAATATTTTTTACTGCTCTCTCAAAACTAATATAGAATTCTTTTATTGGATGGTCAGTTTTGTAACGTTCTTATAAAATCTTTGAAGTAGAAGAGGTCGTTCTCATTTTCAAGTCTGGATACTCTCTTAAGAGCACAGACAAAACAAAGTACAATGAAAAAAAATGGTACATTTGCTCGTAAAACTTTTCAGAAAGTACACTTTGGAGGCTCACACTTTGTCATGTCAGCCTGGGAGAAAATTAGAAAGAAACCTGCAACCATTCCAAACCATTCCAGCACTTCAAGATCAATTTCATCAGGTAGCCCTCTGTGGCTTCTTGGATTTAACAAATTTCACCCTTTTGTAATTTAGAATGGCACCAGAAAGACCTACTCTGCTGTTGCCAACAAGAAGAAAGAGATGGGTAATTGATAATCTTAATCCATCATCACTTCTACTGCATTTTCTTTTGTCAAAACGTTTTTGAAGTCACTTATTAGGTATTTTGTCTGCAATTTGTCTGTAATTCAGACGCTAAAATGTTCATGCAACCTGAGGGCACCGGAGTTAAGGGGCAAAAAGTTGAGTCTTGAGCTGCAACAGTTGTGTGGGTTACAGAGCTATCGGAGTTGTATTCTAATGCAGGACACATCAGTGTGATGTCAGACTCATAGCCTGAAAGTGCCCACTTCTCCTAGTGTCACCTTCTTATCTAAACACTTACAGGTGTCCTGCACAGCGTGCCATATCACTGGCTGTTTCAGCGTATAGTCAGATCCTTTGGCGTAGACAGAATTGCCATGTGCAACACGTGCAGCATGGGAGATGCTCTGTGTTCTGTTTAAGCTGTTCTCCATTTTGTGCCAACTTGAAAATCTGAAAATACAAGTGTGAAAGGATAGTGGCGTGTTTCTGGGCAGTATGTTTGCATGTGTTAGAACAAAACCCAGAGACATGGTAATGAAATTCGGCTTGAAGGCTCTTCAAAGCTCCTTGCTAAGGCATTTTTAGCCAAACAAGATGGCTTCAGTCCTTCAAGTCTCCAGTGGCCACAGTAGTGTGGCTTCAAGGAACCACGCCAACAGAAAAGACTGACGCATACTGGCTGCTCTCCGTATCCTCCAGAAATGGCCCCTGTGTGAAAAGCTGGAACATAAAGCAACACAAATATGTTATGCTTTCTCTCTATAAAAAAGAAAGGTGACTGCACAAGCTACTTTTGTAGGACAGGTTTGTGCATTACTGCTGCTGTGTAGTGCAGAATTACAGAAGGGCAGCCAAGGATGTGCCCTTGCTTTTAAGGAAAGAGCCGAGTACTTAAAAAATAAAAAGCCTCTGTCACATATTGTATTTCAGTTCCATTCCACTGAATTGAATAATTGCAAGACTATTTGTATTGAAGACTTGATCACTAGTGATAACACTGTAACACTGTCAACAGCATGGCATTGCCACCTATAGACAGCAAAGAAAAACCAGTCTTCAACCAAGCAGCTTCACATAGCTTTCTAAATTATTTTGAGGGGCATATCAGAAATCCCACGGAGACAAAAGATGTAAAGGATCTGTCATGTCCTCCCAAACTGGCAGTCTTGTTTTATCCATTAGGTATGAAAGACTAGGTCTTACCAAAGAATATTTGTTGAAACATAATTTTAAAAAATGAGAATGGTGTTGTTTCCATATCACCCTCTATAACACATCAGCCATTGACGAACAGATTGCATGCCAGTTTGGAAACATTTTAGCTATTCGCATGTTTTAAAAATAACAGCAATAATTTGTAGCCAAAGTAATATTTGAAAGCTGTGGATAGAGCAATGCAGGGAGAAGATTTGGACAACCCTAATTTAACTTAATCAGAAATTCTCCAATTCACAACTGTTTCAGATTGACAGAGTAGAAAAAGTTGGAGATATGCAGGACTTCATCTCCCAAAAAATGGCTACTTCCACCCAGTCTTTTTAACCATAGTGTCAAGTATCTCTCTCCCTGCCTAGTTAGCACTTCTGGTATAAAAGGGTACCTAACCTGGACCTGTCACTTTAGCAAGGCATGGTTGACCCTTTCTGAAACAGAGCCTCTGGCCATATATACAATTTGGAAACGCAGTGTCTTTTCAAAAGCATCTCAAGAAAAAGCAAAATCTGGAGGCCTTAGCTGAGGTACAGGGCTGTGGTTCTTCTGTGTGCAGTTCCTCAAAGGGCAGGAGCCACTGTGCTCTGTTTTCCCCTGCACTATAAGGGTCATGTTTTCAGTTATGGCTGCTGCTTTTTAAACACCTCCATGAAAACACTTTGTTAATATTTAAGCTATCAAGTATCCCAAATTTGAAGTTGCAGGTGTTTAGCACAGCTGACAATTAATAACATTCTTTGTTGACTTAAATATCCATAGCCCATTTCATAACTTTTAGCCTCCATGTAGACATTTGGGGTTAACTTTTCCATACAGTATAACTCCTGTATGTATGTTAGCCTAAGTCCCACTAAAAGATCTGTAAACCATAGCAGGTTCCTGGGCACATTTTCAAAATAAAAAAAGGGAAAGACGCTAGATGCTCTGTTTTTGACAGTATGACATAATTCACACTCCAATTTTATTTAGGTTTGTGAATCTCTAAAATAACCAACAGTGGGTAAAGTCTGTGAAACCAAGTTTGAAAGCAAGGTAACTAATTTTGTTTTCTCATGTTTCTGCCAATAAATATTAATTTAAAAAAAAAAAAAAAAGCTTCACAATTCTGTAACATTCATCAGACAGAAGTTATTTCTTTAACGTGCTTTTAATAGAGAAATCCCATGATCAGGAGCACTTTGTCACACAGAGAAAGATGGCTTTGCCCTTCATGCATTTAATGTATAGCACGCTCCTCAATCCCTTACATTTTGTTCCCTAAATGTAAAAGTGCATTACCATCAGGGTAAATCAGTTAGACAAATTGCTTAAGTGATTCAAGAATTTAACTGCTGACAAACAGAAAACTGTCTGGGTCTGCCCTTCTGCTCATTGAAGGTACTTCAATGAGGAGAGGAAAGAGGGAAAGATCAGACAGAATAAGAAGATTGAGAACTTGATCTTTTCAGTCTTGGCTGGAAGACTTTAAGAGATGCAGGTGATCTACAAAGCTTCAGAAATACCAAGCTAAACATTTTAGCAGGCCTGACAAAAAAAAATTCTTGCTGACTGTCAGCTTGGGGTCACTGTAACTGACAAAGTATTAAATACTGCACAGATTTGAGGAGGGCTTGTTTCTTTACATACAATGCGTTGGCTTCTATGGCTAACCTGTGTACACACTGCAAACCCAGAGTTATAAACCACAGGAAGGAAAAGAAGAGTCTGGCCAGACTGGATATGTTGCCCAGATATTCATAGACATAGTGATCGTTAAAAAGCAAACAAACAGAAACGTTCACCTGTTTTATTGGGATCTTTTGCATAGGATAATGCTCTCATGAGGAACTGAAGCTTGTTAACAGGATGGTCAGTCAAGGCTGAGATGGTGGTAGGAGTCTCTTATGAAGGTTGTGGACTGGACTGTGAATTCGTGTATCTCAGCTGAGCACCGGTCCCACCTGAGCATGTGTTTCCTTGTTATCTTTCACTACACAGAAAGTACATCCTAATTCTCTTAGCTATGAATGAAAGACAGCCCTACATGACTGTTCCTGTACCTGCAGGACTAGGTTCTACTATCTACTAAAGGTCATGTGTGATTCGATGAGTCCTGCATCAGGAAATGCATGAGGCATCTCTCAATGGCTAGGCTCTCTACCCAGGACGTTAGCCAACACACATGTGCGTGCAAGTGTTGCTTACCCACTGGTCCTCACACATCAGGGCTCTCTGAAATCTCTGCATGGAGGCTCCCACAATGACACACAGGACAGCTTTTGTTGAAATTGTACAGCCCATCACCTCACCTGCACTCAGCTCATGAGTAGAGGCGGGCTGGGGAGTTTCAAAATGAGGGAAATCTCACTACGAATCTGTATTTAATTAAATGCATTCAATTAAGTTATGCTTCCCTGGCAGATAGCAGTCATTGAAATTTCAATGGAAAATAAATCCATATTTGTCAACCTTCAGCTCAGGATACAAATGTCAAACACAAGGACTTTTTAACTGACTTGTTAACAGCCAACTGTTTATTTCACCATAACCTATGTGTTTCCCAGACATATGTGTCCCACAAGGGCCGCTCCTTAACTGTTAAGCGCATAGTGTGTGTACTGAGACTTTGCAGTATCTGTCTCCAAAATTAAAATAACATCACTTCTGGCAAGCGTCTATTTTCCATTATAGCTTCTTATACAAAGAACAAAAGGCAGCCTTGAGTGCGACAACTTCAATTACAGATTGAAGGGGACAAATCCAAGCTAGAAAGAAGAAACAAAGTCAAGCCATCCAAATGAACTCAAAAATGCAGAAGCTTGAGAGTCCTCTAAATATCATGAGATTTTTTTTAAATATGTGAGATTTCAAAAATAAACATTGGTGCTTTTTGTACACCTCAGTCGGGTCTCAAAACAATTTACAAAGTAGAGACCCTTCTATTATCATTGTTTCTCAGACATTTGAGCACTAAAGAAGTAAATTATTCTGTGATTCACAATAAAACAGGAAGAACTGGCAGAACCAAGAAGTTTCTCATGAGCAAAATTTTGGAGTGTGTGTCCTTGCATGTAAGTAACTACATCCACCCTCAGCCACCATCCCAAGCCTCACGGAGACAGATGACCACATTTGTAAATCTGCATGTGCAGGATCTTGATAGCTGGTATGTAGCCACTGTTAAAAATCATGTTTCCTCCCCAGTCCTCAGAAAACTGCAAGGGCTGCTACAGCTACCTAGAGTAGTACCAGATATTGGGCATTTAGGCTGTATTCTTAGCTATGAAAAAGGAAATAAATGTTATTGACACCTTACATTGCTGACCTTACATGAATTTGTTTATATATTTCTACTACAAGGATAAATTACCCTTGAAATGCTGAGTCGGTCATAAAGTGAACAAATATTAGAAAATGTTCAGTAATGTATTACAGGCAAATATAACGTGATAATCAGTACATCAATCAATCAGTTGTTGTTTTTTATTATTCCCAGTATTTATAGTGAAGGTTATACGAGTAGTGGGTAGGACTTCCATGGCAAAATTATGTCCCTTACTGGTAAAGTTAGACTTCATTCAGTGTAGTGGATAGCAGGGGAAGGAACCAAGCTTTACATGGCTCCTTTCAGGAGCGAAACCATTTTGGTTTACACTTGTGATGTAGCATCTGTTTAATATACTGATCCAAACTAACCAGGAGGATCTTTGGCAGAGGGTCAGCAGTTTCAGATTGGAGGCGGCCCCTGCAGCCATGAAAGGCAAAGCTCCAGCAGGGAAGAGTGGGGTGGAACACAGGAACACATCCTTTCAGCCAGCTCCACGGGCAGGCTTCCGTGACAATTGAGTGTCAGTGCCAAAAGAGCTAGGAAGAAAACAAGACACAAGTGAATGAGAAAGAAGGGAAGGCAATGGATACAGAAAGAACAATTTAATTCTTTGCAGAGCTATTTCAAAACCTTTTTTTGCTGAAAAGCCTTATCCTAAACTCTTCTCTTATTTATGGCACCTATTTAAACAACCTTAGCAGAAGGTCAAGAGCACATCAGATTGTTGTGGGCCTTTTGTTTCTAGTCTGGTGTCTCATTTCCATCAAAGATCACTCACTTAAAGCCTACACTGCAGTGGAGGTGAAGGCTGGGAGGAGGAGGTGGAAGGAGAAACAGGAAGGCTGGTAAAGCATCAGTTTTTTTGTGATACCACAAAAATTCACACAGAGATCTCTACTGCTTTTTAAAGTCAGCAGACACAGTACCTCTTTTACAAGCCACACCCTGTTGCATTTATTCTGCAATTTGTCCTTTTTTCACAACTCTATTCTAATGCCTGGCTTATCATTAAGGAAGTAGGGTTGAACCCTTACAATAGTCCCAGACTCTACTGATTGTCTGTCCTCTTAACCTTCTCCAAGGATGGGAGTCATAACTGTCTGTGTGAAACATCTGTTGGCAAGTTTATTCCAAGGGTTCACTACCTTGCAAGTTAAAAAATTATAAATCAATATATTGAACAGTTTTTATTAACTTAATGTATTTATGAAAAAATAGGAAAACATTTTCTCTTCGAATACTTATGCCAACAAAAGCCATTTCAGCTAACTTCTGCTTTTAATCAAAAGAAGTTATTTTCTAATAGTACAATTTACTTCAGAGGAACAACAAAATAACTTAAAATACAGTCAGGAAAATTTTACTTACAAACAGCTTCCAATTATCCTGCAACTTGCTCCTTAGGTGATTACATCTCTCCAACATAATTCTTCAGCAGCTACAGGCTTTCTGACTCCAGCAATGTACTTAAGACTGTTGCGCGGGGAGCCCCAGAAT
>NW_008589453.1:0-22400 GCF_000691845.1 Merops nubicus
GTGGCGCCTTTCCCCCGGCTCGGACAGCCCTGACGGCAAGCGAGCGGCCCGCGACCGCCTCCCCGCCCCGGCCTGGCCCGACCCCTGGGTCCAAAGGACTGCTCCGGAGAGTCAGCACCACGTCAGGCCACAAAGGCTTATCGAGGAGGGTATCCACGTTACCGGCAGAGGAAAGAAAGAGAGAAAAGAAGGTGTGGGCTTTTTGCTCCAAGAAGAGGCACAGTGGAACATTGCTAACGGGATCAGTATACGGTTACAAATGTTTCAGATGTAGCAGATTCACTGAGGGCTTTAGAAAACGGCAGTGAAGTGGGGGAGGAATGAGGAAGTGTTGTGACAACGCTGTAACAGCATTGGCTCCTTCAAGTCATCAGATTTTATGTAGCCTCGGACTTCCACCTCCTTTTTCCCACAGAGTTACACAGGCATATAAAACCAGAAAAAATATCATTAACATCTCCTTGTAAAAGTACTCTGTTTTGTCATAAAGCAGTGCTAGCATGGTTGCTGAGTATTTTGTTTATAAAACCGGAGTATGTTCATCTGCAAAGGAACAGAAGGGCCAGCTCCAAAGAAACAACGGGAAGTATGGTTTACAGACTGCACTGTAGCTTTCCTGCATGCCCTCACTAGCTTAATCCCTTCATTCACAGCCCAAAATGAGGATTTAAAGCAACAAGCTCTTGAATAGATCATTGGAAGGAGCAAAAGGCAACCTGTGACCTGAGATAGTTTTTTAGGAGTAGCCAGCAACCCTGCTTTATGCACTGTTTGCACCAAACCCTTGTGGAGAGACCTTGATCTCCTCCATGAATTGGAGAGATTTCACACCATGGCATGGTTGCACTTTTCTAGCTCTTCCTCCAGCTGAAGCTGTGCAGCAGGTGGAAAACAGCTGAATGACATTTTCACAATACATAAAAGTGCTCAGACTTTGAAGACTCAAAATTCCAAGAGTGACTCACCACCCATGTGTCTTCTGAAGGTTGTGACAGCACAGACCAGAAGAGTATCTAAGCACTTTCAAGACTAGATTCCCTGTATGCCTGCTCAGCTGCAGTCAGACTAGAAAGGAGCTGGTTTGCATTTCTTTAGATCTAGATGAATTTATTTCCTCACACAGCTCAACATGAAATTGAAAACACTAATTTTAGCAGCCACTCCATGACCGTAGCTTATGGTTTGTAACACTGTGGTGGGTTATTTTAAATTTTTTTTTTGGTGGTGGTGGTGGTAGCGTGTTTTTGTTGTTTATTCTTTAAGGGCAGTTGATTTAAACATTTAACCAGGTCAGAATCTTGTTCAGGTAATTTTCTGTCTCAGAATACACTTCAGAAAGAAGATGAAATATGCTTAAAAAACAGAAAAGCTTGCAAATTCCTTTAAAGAAATAATACTACCAGTAGTGTCACTTATCTTCCTATTACTATATAATTCTATAAACTTCTTTTAACAGAGGAGTCAGGTCACTGTGCATACAAAGAAAGTAAGTTGTGGGTACATACACATGATTCTGCATAGAAATGCAACCAACCAATGGCATTCAGGAAAAAAAAAAGCACAGGACTTTATTATTTTTTTTCCATTTCTGTCCTTATGTTTTCTTATTGTCTATAGACTGTAAAATTAGAGTAAGGAAGAATACATAAAACACCTTGGGATGCTAAAGAGTTAATTACTTTAACAACATATAAACAGTGTATAAACCAAATCACATAACAGACACAAAACCACACTGCTGCTCCTGGTATGAAGCAGAGTGACAGAATGAATTGTGGACAAGGACAGGGATACCCAAATTCTGTTCTAGCTCCTGCTTTTCACACCCCGATTCAGCACACTGTAAAGCATCCACCTGAATTATGTCTTTGAAACTTTACTGAACACAGTCACTGTGCCTTTATATTTTCCATCAAAATCGTTTTGAGCTGACAACTCCTCATTTCAATACAACATAAAAATACCACTCTTTCTATTCATCTGCTGTGTAAAGCACACAACATAACCACAGGTGTTTTCACCTGTGAAAGCACAGCAGGGCACAGTTCTGAGAAATACTGGTACTGACAATACAAGGAGAAAAACAGTAGCTGATCTTATTGTCACTCTGAAAAAAATGTCTGCTATCAACCTCAAAAAGGGGGGGACTCAACACCCATACTGTTTGGCAGAAGTCTGTGCAGACATTTAGTTGTTGGAACAGTTACTCTGTGTGTATTTTTTAGACTGAATAACCCACATTCAGTATATTCAGTAACTGAAATGCAGGTTCCACTTCAGTTCAACTCCTAGCCATCTTCACTGAGACTGGGAAAAAAGATCATTGTCATAGAAGACCGAGTTATCCCCACTGGCTTTGCAAGTTGTAGAATTCAGTCAAAATTAGTATTTTCTCACCTTTAGGAGCTCAGACTGGAAAATCATAGAAATGAAGAAAGCCTTGTTCTGTTTCTATCCTCATCTGTCAATGAGTAATGCTTTCAGGACAATCAATTCAGTGTGTTTTCCTTACATTCACTCATACAACACTGAAAGCATTTAAACACTAGTAGTGCCGCTTGAGAGATCTTGAAGGATATTACTTTTCAAGAAGCAAATTTACAGATAATTGATTTAATGGTACTAAAGAACTGCAAGCTGGCCTTTTGTTTGTTTGTTTGTTTTGTTTAATACATCTTTTTCAGCAAGTCATGTGGTAACTTCCCAGTAAGAAGGAAACTGCCTTTCAAGATGTTTACTGTACTTCCGTGTTTTCTTTGCGTTTAATTCTTTCTGCTGAAGACTGACTGGAGCAACACACACACACACACAGAAATACTCAACCTAAAAACAATGCTGTAATTAAGTATTCTAAGAACATGCTGTTTCCTTGTTCCAGGCTTATAATTAAGTTAAATCATGTCTCATTTTCACATCCCAGTTTTAGGGTTTGTTCTTTAAGTGTATTTTTATACAAATGACATTTTTACTCTTTAAAGATACAAGATTCTTAAAGACTGTGGTTTTATCTTTTAAAATCTTAAGACACAAAGCAAGATCTTTTAGGTGGCTTTCTTTTACTGAGCACCACATTCAATTTCTTTCTGAAATGTCACAAAATTTGGAGGTTACTACAATTTTTACTTTACAATACTGCAAGTGGATATTGTTTATCAACTAAGACAAAAAGCTGAAGGCAAACCCATGCCCTCATCTCTATGAAAATAGATTTAGAGTAGTTCCATTGAAACTGCCCAAGTTCTGCCCTCTTAAGCCAGAAGTCTTTTGTTTCCAATTGCTATGCAATCTTTATCATCACGACAGGCTGCTGCTGCTTTCTCTTTCAAATTCACGTTCAATGAGTTCACAAAAAAAGATTTAAAACAGGTTCTCACAGATTTGGCTGCAGTACTTTAAGATATTGCTGCCCCCACCTGTCCACCCTGTACCATTCTTCTGTGAAAGGCTACCACCTCTGAAGTAACACAGGACTTGTGTTCATACTAGTTCATATCAGGGCTTGCTATCTCTATTAGTAACCATACATCACCGTGGGCACCACCGCCATAGACCAGTTGTCAAAGATGAAAACCAGCCAAAGGATCACCTACTTTTTTTGGGGGGCAGGGAGGGTGTGTTGCATATATGCAGCAACATTGATGAAAGCCCTGCAGCTCCTCAGCATCATGCCTGCCCTCTGTCCCATGACCGCTCCTGCAAAACACAGAATTGCTATGCACAATAGTTGCTCTCTGGGCTGGTGTAAAGGCAGTATGGTGCAGGGAACCCTTCAGCTATGGATTTGTAAAGGGCACACAGAATGAACACATTTCAGGCACTATTCTGTATTTATCTTGAATGGCATCCAAAAAGGATGTTAAAAATAAAATGAGAAAATAAATTAACATTCCTTTTAGTTGAGGACACTTAATACATCACTTGCATTAGGTTATCATTAGCAAAATACAAAATTACAATCTAAGTGGTAGGCCTGAAGTTTCTTTCATAATTATTGGAAAGTCTGTAGGTCATTGCAAGGGGATTTCCTTAGCAAAATTACTCAACACTAACATTCACGAGTAATTAAAAACAAGTATGTGGAAGGGAAGCTACTACTCCAGGCAAATGCTATATGGAAGGGGGAAAAAAAAAAAAAGGTAATAATTTCAAAATTGCATACGCAGAAATGCAGGTGATACCTTGAGTATACCCTTAAACTTCACCAGATATGCCAGGGCAAATACCTGTATTTATACTTCTACATAACATTTTGGTTTGAGATAGGCTCAAAGCACAGGATTTAGGTTTCAGGCCACCACCTTCCATAGCACAGACCAAAAAAGCATAAGGATCCTAAAAGCCAGTATGACTAGGCTTCTAAAGACAAGTTCTTTAGGAGGTGGAATTCCCACAACTTTTATTCTCTTCAATTTATAAACAATTTTGAAACAATCCTGATCTGTTTATAAGATTACGTAACACTGATTGTTTACCCTGTGTCTTCTGAGCAACAAAATCACTGGCTTAAGATGAGATATGGTGTTGTCCAAGCTCCCCCTGAACTCTCAAAACAAGATCTAGAATCAAAACTGATTCTCTGGCATTTACAGGAAACCAGTAGTACATATGGGGACACTATGAAACAGCTTAGCCTTTCTTAAAGGTGTAAACCACAATACAGCATATGACTTACCCTTAAATGCCTAAAATTAAATCCCTCAAAACTTGGGCATCACAGGTAACCAACTGTTTCTCCCCTGACGGAAGTCTAAGAGGCTTCACTAAGTCATGCTAACACTGTGTACTTCTCCTGGCATTTTGCCAGCTGAGTGCAGCACATACCAAACTAATTATGCTAAATATGAAACATACATCCAACCTACTGATCTAATGAATGTTTTCTGTGCAGGTGAGTATTATGAAAATGTCAACAAAAATTTATAGCTGATAAATTGGATGAGTAAACTTAAATGTATTTAGTGTTGCCAACACAGCTGGGAGCTGCATTTCTTTTTCTAGCTCAGTCCCTCCAGACAAACCACTGGGGCAGGCCAGGACCTCTGCTTCTCAGACCTTTAGTGGGGGTAATGTGCATGGCTTCAGCACTGGGACAAACTATGCATTCATTTCTGCACGAGTGACCCTAATGCAAGCACCACAGAATACTCAAAATAACTCCACTGAAAACTGTGGGTATTCAAGAAACACTTTTTTCCCCCCTCTTGCAAGATTATTTCAGCACCTGCAAGAACTGCCAGAATTCTTCATCAGTGAAGCCCCCACTGAATTGACTCAAGCCCCACATATGCAGCAGCATATAAGCCAAGGGCCTGCCTACATATGAAAAACCTCTTGACTTGTCTGAACGATTCCCCTTACAAATACAAATGCAGTTTTTAAAGCCTGGAACTATGCCCTGATGAATTGCAATCCCTTACATAACAGAACTACATCTTTGTGCAGTCCAGGGTGCTACATGCTACATTACTCACTGCACTCATATAAACACCTCAGACGAGTCAGAGTTACAGAAATTGACCCCTGCATGTTCATCAAGCAGATGTATTTTAATATGGTCTCTACTTTTTTTTGTCAAAATGACTTAGTACATAAACAGCCCTAACAATACTACTTTATACATACACATCTGTAAAAAAAAGCATTACATGTTCAATTCTTGTTGTCCACAAAAAGGAAAGATGACTGCAGCAGAGAATAAGGAGTACTAGAAGGATCACAGAATAGTTCAAGTTGGAAAGGACTCATAAGAATCATCAAGTCCAACTCCCTGCTCCTTGCAGGACTAAAACTAAACCACCTGACTAAAAGTGTCATCCAGATGCTCCTTAACTCTGACAGGCTTGGTGCCATGACCACTTCCCTGGGGAGCCTGTTCCAGTGACCAGCCACACTCTTAGAGAAGAGCCTTTTCCCAACATCCAGTCTGAACTTCCCCTGACACAGCTTCATCCCATTTCCTTGTATCCTGTCATGCTCTCGTACTGGCTGACCACAATGTTGTGGTTTGGTACTAGTCAAAATTTTAGTATTTTGATACTTGCATTGGAAGCAGGAAAGGCACACAGTAGGTTTATGGCTAGAAACATAATAAAGAGCCTTAGGAATCTGAAACAAACCTTGTGTCTTCAGCTCAGTCCTTGGTGAAACAAGGGCCTCAACCTTTTCAGGGAGTGGCTATGTTCAGATACTACTCACACTCATTTTGTTGACAGCTAATTTCTCAGCTGAGTGGATCCAAATTATTAGCTGGTGCTCAAATTATTGCCCATACCTTTGATAGCTGCTACAAGTGTCACAGTTCCATGGAAGAGCTCTGTTCTCTCACTGCTAGCACTGCAGATAGGCACAAAGGCAAAGGCAGCCTCTGAGACAGGATCTAAAACCCACAAGAGGTAAGTGCCTGGAATCCTCCAAGATTATTTCAGCAAATGCAAAGACCTTCAGCTAGTCTGAATTGGTATAGATCTACTGAAAGGAGAAAAGCTACGCATAACTTCAGTTAACCCCTTGTATATAAATATTCAGCATGCATTTTGATGTCTCATTATTAGCGAGTTAGTGAGCAGCCATCTAAGTTTCTGGTACTTTTGACATGATAGCAAAATAAACAGTAGTCAGATGTCAATCATCTCCAAAGGCATGGTTCTCTGTTAAAAAGGGTGCCTCACCACGGGAAGCTATCATGACTCCAAAAGGTTATTAAGCACTTAACAAGATGCAAAATCATCTTGAAAACCTATCTGTCAATAAAGATGCTATTGATTGTCTCAGCACTTTTTGAATATCGTTTATCAGCAGTGGTCATATTGATAAATACAGTTTCTAAAGGCCTGGAGCTATGACCTGAGGAATTTCAATCATATCAAAAAGATACATTAAACTAGTTAAAAAAAATTATTTCAGCCATTTAGTCTAATGTAGTTCACTATGTCCACCAGTGGACAAAAAATTTTTCCTCAGTGTTAACTTTGGAGTGCTCCACCCTGGATGACAGCCATGAAGGTTTATTTGGAGGACAGAAGGGTACAACTAAGCTACCTTTCTGCCATCTCCTGCTATGACAGTTAACACTGTACAGCTTAATGTCGAGAAAGCCACCACATGGCTGGAGTCACTCATTGTTTAGTCAGCATCTTGGTGGCAATTTGAACATAGAGATTTTTCAAGACCTCTTCCGTTTTGCTGTGTTCTCTTAATACTAAGGATCCACTGTTTATCCTTCCAGCTTCCCAGCAATGACCCATAATCTTGTAACCACAAACTATGATTACTGCTACTTCCTCCTAGCACAACTCTTCTAGAAGAGCTTATCAGTTAGCTGCAGCTGGCTCAGAAGGTGCAGCAGGCTGCCCTCTGCACTGTCCACACCCTAAATTATTCATGATGTATGTGTCAGCATATGCTATATGGTAACTTCTCTTTAAAATTTCAGTGAGATGGACAACACTGAGCTCTTCCCCTTTATTCTCTGTGCTCGCATATCTGCACTCTAGATTCCTAACACGTGGCAGCTGTTTCATCCATATTCATCTAAACATTTTTTTCAGTATTTTTACAAGCTCTCCTCCCAGCTAGAACCACTGATGCAATTCACAGAGTAAAAAGATTCTATGTTACACCTTCCACCTTCATGCTTTGCACCTCAGGAGGCATTACTTGCCCTAGCAATTTTGTAAAATACTAGTTCATAATTTAGAAGCACTCAGGCATTGCCTAAATTACATGACAGATTCCCCATGAGATCAGGGAAGGCAGCAAAAAGAATCTCTGTCTAGTGGGGTAGGTGTGTGAAAAATGGGCAATAACAAGTTGAGGTCTCTGAAGGGTGGAGACAACCATTGCAGGGTGGCTATGGGAAGGAAAATGAGGTTAGGAGGGCTGATTGGTCAACTACAACCTACTTCTGTATCTGGCCTCCTGCCCTGTGAACCAGAGATGTTCTAGCTTCAGTTAAGCAGCAAATGGCAACTTCTCTTTTCATCTTCCTCTTTTTTTCCCTTCTCCTGTAAAGCATAGCATAATGCATGTGAGGCTGATAAGATACCACATTATGAAAAAAAAAAGCTGTTTAAAGTAAAGTTTTACATCCAAAAGTTTCAAGATAACAACTGATCAACAGCCTATCTTTCAATGTTTTTTTCTGAAAAAACTGGAATATTTCTGTACGTCAGTATCAGAAATAATATTAAGTGCAAAAATATGCTTCTCAAGCATGCTTTCTAAAAGCTTGAGTTTTCTCCTATCATTTATGGTTAATAGAAACAAAGTGTTTTTACTTCTTTCCCAATTTATAAATTAAAAGACTGTAAAAATTCACATCCTTTGCACTGAAACAGTAACTGAGTGTGAAGTACAGCACGTATGAAGTAGGAGCAGAAAAAAGCCTAGCTAAATTAAGGAACAGCCACCTACCTACCTCTGCTCTAATTCAATTGCTTGTGATTGTGGGATGATACCTTGAAGCGCAGCTTTCAATAAATTTGGAATGGTTTCTCAGGAAACATAAACCATAATGTAAACAAGACTTAGAGATATCCTCATGAAATAGAAGCCAAACTGTAAAAAGATAAAGGGCAGTTAGTGCAGTCAACAATAGAAACCGGGTCATGATTCATTTACACAAGTTCTACCTTTTACACTGGTTAGACTCACCATCTGTACTTATCCCATGGCAGCTTGTTACTGAGCTCAGAACTCATTCCCAAGCAAGCTGTGAACCCCCAAACCAAAGGATTTTTGTACCACAAAAACTGGGGTCAAAGGAGGCTTATGCTAGTATAACATTGTACACACTTAACTGCATGCTTTGGCTTACACATTTCAGTTAACTTCTCTTTGTAGACAAACCACGAGAAACTTTGCCCTGCTTTTTATAGCACTACTACTTACAAATTTAAAACTTCCATCTTGTGAGTGTATGAAAATCCTTCATTATCTTATGCGAAGGTAACTGTTTTAAGCACCCCGAGTATAGAGACAGGATTGTAGCCTCATGATTTTATAGCATTACTACTACATTTAAAAGATACCATAATAGTTTGCAAAATAAGCATGTGCATAGCCACATTTGTTCTCTCATGGGGGGGCCTGTATTTCTACTACACATACCAGGAGACTTGCAGAATCATACAGTGGCTCGATACAAACCAATGCCATGCTGCCTTTATAAGCTTATGTGCTAAGATTTTCTACTTATTACAGCATCACTGAAGCAAGAAATCCTTCTTTCAAACTTCATGTATCTATTTCACTTCAACTTCTTTTAATTGAACTGGCTAATGTATTTCTATATGGCTTGTCTTCTGGCTTTCAAAAAAAAAAACCTAAACCTCTCAGAGGTCAACACTGTGGGATCTAATTGAGGCCTCCTTAAACTTTAAGGAATGAAATCCTCACTGGGCTTCACAGTAAGGAGAAAAACTGAAAGAAAAGAGCAGAGTGGAAGAACAGAGATAAGCAAAAGCCGAGCAAAACACGCAAATAAGGAAAAAAGAAAGGTAAAATTTGTACTAAGTTTGTCAAGGCACCTATGTCAGGAAGAGCAGCTAGATATGCTTAAGAGGTGCAAGACTTTAAAGGACTTCTCACAGACGTGGAGATCGAAAAACACTCAGTCCCAAATACTAAATTCAATTCTCCAGCAAGCACTAACGCATTCACTGAAAGGACGCATCAGTGCCGTGCTCCAGAAGCTGTCTTGTTCTCCACTGTTTGTTACCCAAGAACTCCTACAGTCACTAGCAGTGACACTTTCCTCTGTGTTCTTCTAAGTACAGAGGCAAAATCTTGTACCTTATGAACAGATCTGGACCTCTTACTCCAATAAGAGCATTCCAGACCTTGCAATAGGAAAAAAAATTATAAAATGGTTATGTTTAATAGATCCTTCAATTTTTAAGATATCTGTGAACTAATTAAGTTTTCCGCATTCACTGTCAGCAGGATTAATACCATGGCAAAGAACCTCTAAATTTTGTTCCCGCAAAAGTATCCTTCTCCAAAGGATAGCTTCATGCTAGACAGTGGTCTTTTCCAGAGCCGTGACACACCTTCACTGTTTACCCTGCTAACACCTCAGGAGGGAGGGGTTACAGACTCAGACTACGCTTTGTACGTAAGGTTGCAAACTGCAGTTCCTCACCCAGATGCCAAAAGGATCCGACTTGCATGTTCAGTAAAAAGCTGTGTTCCAGAATATTCTCTTAAAATTTTAAGACCAGACTCAACTATATGAGCATTTTCTTTTTAGACTTGCATCAAATAGTGAGAGATAAGAAATGCTGAGGCTTACCTGGCTAAGGGCAAAAAAACCCCCCGTAGGCTTAATTTAGAAACAAGCACAGGCTTCTCTTCTCCTCAGCAGAGATAAAATGATCATATTTGGTGCTTATCAATATTTTCTAAGAACATCACCAGTTTGGCAGCTCTTCAAGAACCCAGGAAATGGTTTAGTTTGTGCATTCCTTCTAATGAATCATGACATCACATCTGAAAGGCTAAACATGAACAACAAATCCCATCCAAGAGATAGGTAAGGGTGTTTCCCAAGTCAGTCCCCACAACCCCAGTATGCCAAAGCAGCTGGAGCAAAACCAGCTGCACAGCTCTCCAGCTAGCATTGCTCCCATGGGGACATATAGCATTGCCATCTTCTAAGCAACTGATCCTATTCTACACGTTAAGTCTGCAATGGGACAACCTACAGTTAATATGAAGCTGAATGAAACTGAGGCAAAAGCCAGAATTACCTAGATGATTTGCAAAGCCTAGCATCCTTAAGCACAGAATGTGAATATTTCTGCTTGATGCTCCTGAAGGGGAACCAAACAGGTACAACCCCAGATCAAAGATCAGTTAAGTTTTTGAAAAACGTGTTCTTATCAACATTGTATGTCTCCTCATGAAGTTTCCTCTCCTCACAAATTAAAACCCTTCATTATTCAAAGAAGATACTGAATTCTCACAAATATTTCCAGTGCACAGGCAAAAAGTTAATCTTGGGCAAGCAGGGATGCTTAGCAGACATCCTTAAAAAAACCCTCAGGTACTACTCCATGCACAGCTGTCCTATCAAATTCTGTTTCACTTTTGGTACCTATCTCTGTAAAGATTACGTACGTCACCTCTTCTAACCTAACCGAGTCAGACTCCTCACCTAAGCTACTGAACTCCTTCCCCCTGCAACTGATTCCCATTAAACAAGCCACATGTCACCTCACTGCACTACAAACCAAGCTGACAACTCTGAACTACCCCTGCCAAAGACCGAATGCTTGCTTCTAAAGGACACAGGAGACCAAAGTTAGTGTAGCATTAACTGCTCTTCCTAAGGCTACCTTTGACAGGCTAACCTGGGCACTTACACTTCATCTGCTATATTATTTTGAAGCTAGCTGGTTTTAATTTAGACTGCATGAATTAACAGCAACAGATTTTCACTTCACAATATGGGCAGACACTCTTTACCTGCCATACCTTTTCTTTACATCATACATTTACTCAGTTTTGTTTCCTCCATTACCATGCTTCCCCTGCATTGGTCTTGCAATGCCGCCAAATATATAAGCCTTCAGCCTTCTACTGAAAATATTTTGGCCATAAACTCAACAACCTTTTAAATATGCAACAATTGCCTATTCAGATCTGAATCCAACAGTTCTCCAATTTATCTCATTTTATATTTATGTTGAAGGCACTGGGTAAAATAACATCCATTCAATAACACCAGAAACTGAACAGCATGAAGGAAATTATTCCTACTAGTAGCATTTTTTTGTTTGTTTTCAGGCTTGAAGGAATTAGTGTTACCTGTGTTCTAGTAAAATAACCTTCATACCTCAAGATCCTTTAGTGATCATAGATTATTTATCTCATTCCATTGTTCTAGTGCTACTTTATTTCATTTAAATCTCTAACAGATGGTTGTCTTAGGCTACTTTTAATCTATAAAACTACATACAAACCAGGGAAGGAAACTGAATTGAGTTTTTTTGGACACCTATAAGCACGGTAAGAAATCTTCAGCTGAATTCCAACTTCCTCTTACGCTTTAAATTTTATCAGGGACTTGGAGACTGAACATTTCTTCTGAATCACTAGCCACATCTGATGGACATAGGGTATCTGCTTCAGACAATAATGCCTGTAAAATATTGATTTTTGTAACAATGAAAGATTTGAAATAATTTCTAGAGAAAACAATTGAGAGAAGGCTGCAGAAAATAACAAAATGGACTGATTAAACCATGAAATTACCTGTTAATTGCTTATGCAAAAAGCATTAGCGTGATCAAATCTAACAAGACTGGTATGGTATGTCTGCACACCTCTATGCTAACCAGTTGTCTTTTTAATCATTTGCCAGACTGTGCTTCCATGCCTACATAGCAGTCAGACCTTACTGTTGTGGTCTGCTTAAAACCAGACTTTTCAGAAAGAGTTAGCATCTATAGTCCTTATATAAAAATCTATGTACAGTGCAACTGAGGAGAATGGGTGCGGGTTTTTTTCTCCACACACATAAAAATGCATTTATACTCATTTTTTTCAGCCAGTACATATGTTGTGTGCGTCAGTACACAGGGAAAAAAGATATCCATAACCAGTGCTATAGATCAGGCATTTCCTGCATCCTGAGAAGACTCAAAAATGTGCTCAAAACTACTCAAAGTTTTTCAGATGATATTTGGGTAAGCTTACTGGAATCATGCTGTCAAATTCAAGCCCCATTTAAACATAGCAAGAAACCTTTAAAGAACTTCTTCCAGCAACAACACCAAAGTCTAAGTTTCTTTTCCTTGTTACATGTTTGTTAAATCCAAGTGTCTTCATCTGACACTTTCTTCTCTGGAGATACTCTCAAAGAAGTTAGATTTTGTTGAATCCAAGGCTTTTAAGATGGAGCTGACCCCTGTGTTCTGAAGCCATTATTGCATTTATTATCCAGAACTAAGTCTCTTAACAGAGCTGGACAGGACAGCTCACTAGTGTTTTCCACAACTTCCATTTTTCACATCAATTTCCAACTGAGTCTTCCCCCCCGCCCCCTCCACGTTTCACAGTAATCATATTCTACTAGTACTTTTTAGACTAACTGTAGTTTTGGTAGGTAGGTTACTTACAGAGGTAATCACTATTTAAGAAATTCTTGAATTCTTTCATCATCTCCTTATTAGCTCATGTTAACCAGCTCCTTCCCCTTGCCCCCTCCCTGAACAGCAAGTCCAAACAGAACTTCCACGGGAAGTGCACAAGACACCGCTGAGACTGCTTCAAGGACCAAACACTTGCCATTTCCCACCTCACAAAGGTACGTATTTAAGTCTCAGCATGAAGTCCAGCATGCATATTATATATGTACAATTCATCCAACATTCTTTCGTCAAAATACATACTAATTACAAAAAAATTATCATCGAAGGACCATTACAGGAGTACAAGAGACATGTATCGTTAACCAAACAAGATTTCCCTCTTCCACGTAATATTTAAACTATCTTCTCCTTCCCTGACCCTCCCTGATCTACACCTCCCTTGAGTTTTACAAAACCTGGTGCCTTATATCTGGCAAAGCATCTTTCTATTCGACCAAGTGATTTCAGTGGCTATGACTCTAATAAGCATCGAATCACCACAATTATCAAAAAGTTAAGAGCAAAATGTTTGTAAGCTCAGAAATATAAACTTTTACCTCAGTTAAAATACAGCTGCAAGTAGCATTGCAACTTTCCATCAAAATGGTGTAACTGAAAAAACTTTGGTTAGCAAAGCAGATATACTGCATGAACTCTAACTTCATCAACAAATTTCAGAACACCATATCAGTGAGGCACACATTGTTGAGCCCAAGTTTCTACATTTCAAGCCAACTACACTTTAAAATAAGCTCACTTTCATAGTTTAGAACCAGAACAAACCATGTCCAACATACATATTCAAATTTTTATAAAAATTAAGGTTTAACATTTATTTTATATCTAGCTTTCCACATCCATGTGGGCACAAGGAATCTGGATGTACATAACTATAAGCAGTGCAAAAGTGGTGCCAGTGCGAAGTCACAGATGCACAATAAAGTGATAGTACAAGACTAGAGAAAATGCAACTGTGGATGTTAAGAATGGAGACCAAAAAAAAAAAAAATTCAAACAAGGAAAAATATGAAGAGGGCAGGAAAGAGGAGAGACGGATGTTTAATAATGCCCTTGTTGCTGCGAAGATAAACTAATGGCACAAGACAATGTTTCTTGTAGAACAAAAATCCAATAGCAATGAGTCTTTATTCACGTTTAGTCACCTGACATGAGGAAAAGTGTCTGTTGCATTAAAATAGTCATCAATGTCAATGGCAGCGTGGCTGAACAAGTCCTTTTCAATGGTAACGAACATCCCACAGAGTAAAGTCACTTCAACACAGCCTCATGACAATTCCCACATTAAAACAGTACTTTATTTTATATTTTTTTTTGCCTCATCATCACTCCCACATTAAGATCTTTCAGCTGTCAAGTGTACAAGGTGAAGAAAAGGGTTCTCAGTCAGCAAACACGGGTGCACCAGGAAGCATCTCCACAATACACCACTTCAGACCTGCTGGGTGCCAAGTCCATCCTCGAACGCTGGGCTCCCAGCACCGAGTGTAGCACACTCCTACGGCTACACTACTGTGTTAGCTTATTAATTCTGCATACGTCAGGCCGAACAATGTGTCAACCTGCAACAGACTGAGCATTAAAACTGAAAATGGCAAAAGATTCACTCTATTGAACTTTACATCATTATTTGATGTTAAACAATGAGGCAAATCCCAACAAGTATATACAAAAACCAGCTTTGCTTTTACAAAAGATTTTGTTTCCCATATTGATTAATCCAGGCAGCTAACTCATTGTTTTATGCAACTTTATTGAAGAAAATAAATCAATTACTAGTAGAGCTATTAGTTGATCACTCATCCATTGACAACTTGCATCATTTATTCAGTGCTATATTAAACAGTGTTTTGGAAGACAGATTAACTAATAGCTCCAAGCCTCCTAACAAAATTTAAATGAATTACAAAAATGTTCTTAGACCCTATTTTGGAATACAAGGGATGTTTGACTTCCAATTTCCATTCTCTGTAAAACAAGAACTGGTCATTCCTTTATTGACATGCATAAGATACATCACATTTTCTGCTCTGCTGATGCTATAGATTCAGTACCAATTCTCCAGACACATCAGTTATGAGCAAAGGTATATAATAAAACCTCAGTTCTCTAACACTGGGAGGTTTGGAACAAGATGGATGTTGCTACAGCAATGATACTTCTTTGATGGGAGAAAACTGAACATCCATCTCCCCTCCCCCTTTCAGGTGATATCTTCAGTATCTGTTAGAGCAGTGAGGAATGTTTGTGTTTAATCTCATAACCAAGTTAGAATGAAGACATTGGCCACATAATACACATGCTCCATTAAAAAAAAATCTGAATCTTGGGCAATTGTTCTTGTGTAACTACTTTACAGATTCTAAAAGCAGTTATTGTCCAAAGCTGGAAGAACTAAAGTCTTCTCAGATGAGCATGTGCATGAATGGAAGGAGGTAAACAAAAAAATAAAAAAGATGAGGTCTGATAGGGGAGCAGCCGGATAAGAAAATCAAAAAAGGAACAGTAATTTAAAGTTTATTCCAGCTATAATGCAGGTTATTCTGACTTTAAAGTAGCATCACATGGCATACTTTTGAGTCCACTCCCGCGATATTCTGTTATATCTGCAAACAAAAATAGGAATTGAATTAGCATCAGCATGAAAAGGACAGTTTCCTGAAGAGTTAAGTACCACCTTATCCCCATCTGCCTATTCACACTAAGAGAAGTTGTGCTACTAAGATGAACCGAAAAACTGGAACAAATCCCTCCCTAAATTCTAATTTATATGAAACACTTCGAATTCAAGACAAGCAAATTTGGTAGATGTCTGTTGTGAAGAGCTACAAAAGGGAAGAGGAATAGAGACCACCTGGGGTAGGAGAGCCAAGGAGCGTGTTTTGTTTCAATACCATCCTTACGTAAGGATTACAGAGTATCACATGCTGTAAGTAAAGATTACTTGGTTAATAATATCACCAGACAGGCAATGTCAGATTTCCTATTTTAGAGTAAAATAACACTAGGCATTTCTTCACACTTAATATTTTCTTTCCACATGAATATACTGCTAAAACAATTTTTAGAAAGCACATTAAAAAATATTTAAGTACACTACTTCCAGAGGAATTGAGCTAACAATTAGTTTATACTTAACTCCATGCTTGTCAGTAAGAAGTTAATTTTCAACTATACAAGCAGAACATAATCCCTCTATGTTTTCCTAGTTTACATGTAGAAGATAAACACCGCTGAAAAATAAAAAGTTGAAATTGGGATTGTCTACATTCACACCCATCTGCGTACGAGGTCTCACTTTAGGGCATCACTTGTAATGAAATTCTGACAAAATCTGGGTAAATACTTACCAGAACAGGTTGGCAAGGTGGCTCAAAAGTCAATAATTATTTCATACTTTTTTTGGGGAAGAGGGGTCCATGCAAGAGCAATGTCTGTGAGAAATAGTGACTAGCCAATACATTTCACACTAACCACAGATCAAGCTGTTAAATATCCAAGTTGAGTAACTGGTGCATCCATTATCTGTTAGTTAATCCAGTGCCTTATAGCATGCAGCACCCAAGTGCTGACAAGTTTCTGTTTTGTTAAATGCACCATGATGTGCAGATATTCTTACCCTACAGCATAGCGTATTTCTCTGTCCACTCTCTTGCTAACCTATTGTACCTAATTGGACAAGTATATTTAGAATTAATATATATGTACATAAAACTACTACTGTAAGTCTACTTCACACAATTTTATCTGTGCAATCTCTTAAAATCACAAGGGACAAAGATGATGTTTTGACAAAGATAGGCCGAGCTCCTACCAAAAAAAAAAAGGCACCAAGATAACAAAGCTTTCTTTTCCTCAATATGAAGACCTAACTACATTCTATTTACACACGGTAAGGTAAAAACCTGGGCAATACTTACTTTAAAATACTGCCAGGCATGAGAGAATAGGACAGTCTCCTTCACCCACAACTTCAAAGACACTAAGCCCCTTTGTTTCTAAATTACACGCAACCAAGAACACAAACTTCTCTGACACACGAGAAGTTATCTCCAGGCCAGATTTCCACAAAAGGCTCTCGCTCAACAACTGCTGTCCTACAATGCACCGTGTACAAAGTTTATTAAAACATCGGTCTTACACCACTCTGTACTTACTTGTCTCTGTCTGTTTTATAGATACGCGCAATTTCCGGCACCAATGGGTCGTCCGGATTCGGATCGCATAAGAGTGAACAAATGGATAAGAGAACTAAAAAAAAAGAAAAGGAGAAAGAAAGAAAGAAATCTCAATAGCAAAACAGGAGCAACTATCTCAGAACCAGTGGAGCACAGATCTTTGCATTAGCAGTGACGGCACAGGACAGAACCTAAAAAGCCTTTTCCTGATACGTGGCCAAAATTAATTTAACTCACTCTAAATAAAAAGCTCAGAATGACCGAGATGTTTGTAGGACCAATTTGTTTCCTATTTCCCAGTACTTACAGCTGTCAGTAAGCATACACAACAACACCACTGTTGTGCCCTGCACTATGACGCAACATAGCAGCCAACAAAAGCACATTATTATGTATTCTGATGACTAGCATATTCCATGGGTTTAATCACTCAAACTAGAACATCTTCAAATTATTATTCTTTCAAATCAAATTGAATTCTTTCTCTGCTATATGTAATGCAGCAATACCCTGGTCTGCACTGATAAAACTACACTACATGTGTTGTAAAATAAAGGAGTAGCACCATTGCAGGCAGCTATGAGGACTTCATCCTCTACTCTCACAGCAGCTTTGAAAGAAGACCAACAGTGACAGCACTGAAATGTACGGACACCACATTCAAATCACAGATCTACTCCTTGGACAGACAGGAATTACAAGTTCTAGAGACAAAGGAGCACTTTGATGGGTCTTTTGAAGCCACAGTGACCAGAGCCTTTGAGGCAGAGCAAAATTTGATCATTGTGAAAATAATTGAGAATTAACTGTTATTTCCTATAGTAAAATGATGAAAGCTACAAAGCTTCTACTGCAGCACATCATCAATTTATCCTGAAGTAGAATCAATAAGCTTACTTCATGGTGTAAAAAGATTCCAGACATAGCAGCAGAAAGCAATGTCCCAGTCTCAAATTACATTGGCATATCTTGATGGTGGATGAATAAAGAAAACTTACCAAGTCAAACCACTATATGCAGATTGTTATTAAAAACTGACTTAATTTTTAAAATAATATACAAGTAAGTGTGTCTCTACATGGACATCTGCAAACAAGCAGTTTCTCTGCCTCAGTTCAGATACATCACTACAGGCCTGTTTCAATCCAAACACTGGCAGATTCCCCTGGGACCAAGCTAGTAAGCTCTGCTAAGAATATTAAAGCAAATAAGCAGCCAGATGCGGCCTTAAACAGTCCTGTAACAGAAGGTGGTAGAAAAAACAAATATCCATTAAAAAAGCTGTAAGGTATCACTATCCAACTGGCAAAACACAGGCTGGAATGAGTAAGGGAAATCAAGAGATAGGTAAGAACTCAAGACAATCAAAGCTAAAAGCACAGTATTCAACACAAGATGGACACATTTCTCCTTCAAAGTTACCTTTAGAAATAGTTAAAGCAGGAGACCACTGAGATCTTAGTATGTCCAGACAAATGCTGCCATTACTGTTAATATTTGGATGATAGATTCTTGTTGTAAATGCAACCTGCAAGAAAAAAAAAAAAAAGAACACAAAGAACGTGTTGGTCTTTGATGACAATGACATCACCCTTTCTTCTCAGTCAAGCTGTTAGTCAACTCAATTCACTCCAAAAGTAAAGGATTAAGCAGTTAAACCACATCGAATTCATTGAAATGCACCCAAGCCACAAGCTCTCAGTTTCCAATTACCAGTTACAATTCTGCATTTCAAACAGAGAGAGGGCAAGTACAAGGCTGTGCTTGAATCACAGGTGCCTGCATCACAATGAAGACACCCCACACAAGTCCCTGGACCACAGTAACACTCCTGTCATGGAGGTAAAGAACTTCAAACGTTGCAGTCACTCCAAGTATGTACCTTCATATTGACTGAAAATCAGAAGACAATGCTAGTGGATGATAAAGCTACCAAAACCAGGCATATGTTTCACAGTTACTGCCAAATTCTAACAGATACAGTCTTCACTGACTTCAGGCACCCAGCAAGTTAATCCCTGCCCACAGCATCACATCTCTATGGGCTAACCCAAACAGTTACACCGTAATTCCTGACAGTCCCCTCAGCAAGAATTCTATTATAGTAACAAAAAGCTAGAGTTTTCTTATCAAGAAAAACAGAAATAAACCCAACCATCACTCCAAGGCATTCAGAATTCACATATATAAATTTGCTCCTAAAACATATGCTAACACATCCATTCTTGTGGTAGTCAGAGAGGGACCTAGTCATCTAATATACTGTAAGGAAGTGTGAAAAGAAGGGAGAACTCAACAGCATTGCAACACAGACACCAACAACTTCTATCCAGTATGTGGTTCTTTAAAGAGCACTAATTCCACAAATGAGAACCAATACTTACCTTAGGTGGTTTGAAAGGGTAGTCTGTAGGAAAGTGAATTGTCAAGAAGAATACGCCACCCTGATATGGACTGTCGTTCTGTCAAAGCAATCAAATAATTCTCCTATTATCCTCTTTAGGACTGAATATCACTGACAATATCATTGTTTTTAAATAAACAAAAGGAAATTTGTTTAAACAACTGAACCATTTAACCCATCGATACAAAAGAGATGCAATTAAAATTCAGTTACTACACCCTAAGATAAGCACACAGGTCACCTTCTGTGTGGACCTCTGACCTAGTCCTTCATAGAAAACAGTTTTGCTGACAATTCACATAGGACAGCTTGGCAAAGGCCTCCAAAAGCCTCCAAGACAGCTCTGAGAAGTAATGACAGGACTCCCACTCTGTTAACAAGTTCAAAACCCTTAAGTTCTGGTGTCACCACCCAAATTTAGCCCTAAGGGCCTCCCATTCCCTGCCAGATTCTGTCCTTGACTTGGGCATTGCCCAGCCCTGCAGAAAACCTATGAATACAGAGCTAACTCCTTGTTCCTTAAAAAACAAAACAACAACTAAACAAACACCAAACAGACAAACCAAACACCCCTCCCCTCTACCAGCACCAACAAACAAAACCCCATAAAGATTTAAGTGAATTCTTTCTCCCTTTCTGTATTAGAAATTCACTATAATCTGATATGGAAGAGTATTTTACATTTCCCTGCTGAAAGGAAACAGTTATAGGGATAATTCATTCAAGCATTAATTATTAGCAGTAAAGCAACATGTGGAAGGAAAAAAGCTGACACTAAGAATGAACTGAGTGATTAAGCAGGGATTGCCTGAGTTACCAGTTACAAGAAGATTTAAGTTTTTACTTGAAACTACAACTAAATATCTGAACTACAGTTAACAATTGTTTAAAGACTACAGTGCTTTTAATTCCATATTCAGGGCTAGGGAAAGTGAATTTGAGACTATACACTTTTGAACTATTTCTAAATTGAATTCTCATCTTAATTGCCACAACATTTGACCAATGTAAGGAAACAAATACATCTTTGTTAAATACCAGAATATTAAATTCTGCAGTGAAAGACAAGGTACTCAAATGTGAAAACATGTAGGTTATACCCTAGCTGAAAAGCTAGCAGTAAAGACAAAACCTCTTGTATTTGGTCAACAGATAAGTGAGGCCTTGAAGAGCCAGAAAGCAACATTTCTGGGGATACATTTTAGCAATTACAGAAACCCCTCTTAGAAGGTGTTAAACCAGTGCAATCTCTCTTACATCTACATAAGAAAATCACAGCCTGTGTAATACCCCATTGCAGAGGCCAGATGATCAGTTCTATAATCCTCATCTGTTATTAAAGGCACTAAGCAACACGACAGGAGCTCTAGAATTACTAACACCACACTTGTCAGGACACTGCCCAGTCTTGAAGCAGGAGTGCAGACCTTTTAACATCACAAAAAACATATGGGGAAAAAAGGAGCTGTACATTACTAAGCTGGAAGGGGAAGCTAAAAATAATAATTCTAATTTAAATTCAACTGATGTTTAATACCTTATGACCATGCAGACACCAGCCATGCAAAAGTCAGACTCAGCATACCACAGAATATACTCTGCCCTTTAAGCATTAATATAGCTATTAAACAACTTTATTTTTTTGAGGCACCCAGTTACAATCAAGAAGGACCTGGGACTTCTGAAGGAAGAGCCATTTTTCCAGTCAGATGAATCTCTGCTAAGCACATCTTCCATAGCAGTCTCCTAAGATCACACTTGTAGCTATACATAAAAGCCAGGGCAATTCAGCATCATTGATATTTAATTTCTATTCTGTAGCCTCGCTAGAAGCACCATATTGTAGCTTCAGGTCTACTGACATCCAATATTTGTCTTCTCAAGTAACAGGTAGTTTTGTTTTCTAAATATAGATAACCAGTCCTGAGAACTCCAGATGTCACGTGTTTGCAGGTTACGTTTTCAGTAAAGGCAAATATTTGCTTTTAACAGGGAAAAAGTTACATTCAGGTTTCAGATGCTTCATGAACATGTGACACTTTTCCTCCAGTTATAACTGCAACTTCACATTTCAGTGACTTTTTCCCTTCTATTCCTAAATGCATCCAAGATCTCATTTTATGATACCAGACCAAATAAGGATTCCCTGTTCTGTTCTAAGATCCACACAAAAGCATTCCAACTAATTCCTGACACAGAGACCAGCTCCTAGTACAAAGTTCATTCTAGATTCAAACTTTATTCTGAAGTTAAATGCCAACAAAGTTCCTACATATTAAGTGATAATGCCTAACACTGCTCTATAGATCATTTAAGCTGAAATACATGTCCTCACAAAACATTCCAGCACTAAAACAATCAGATCAACTCCCCCCTCCATTTCCTGTTACTCTGAGGAGTACCTCTAGGACTAAAGCCTGGTAAGGGGAGTTTTAAGAAAAAAAGAGTAAACCAAAAAACACCATCTTCCTCCGGAATAGGAACTACTAGTTTAATATGACATCACAAGAATTAGAATACTTACAGGTCCCATAATTGTTGCTTGCCAATGGAACACTACAAAAGAAAAATTCCAGGTTATTATCTAGGCACCATATGCTTTCCCTTAGCAGAGCAAGCCATAAAACTTCAGGTTACTTACTGTCATCTCCGACTGGACCTGCTGAA